>NC_064811.1:77440956-77454263 GCF_023721935.1 Panthera uncia | reverse complement strand
TATATAATATATATAATATATATTATATATATATATATATCTCTCTCCTGGCAGTTCTAAGACAATAAAAGATTTGTAAAATGTTATTTCAGAAAAAAAAAAGTGTCATTTCAGAGTCAACTGGCTTATAGAGACAAAAAAAAAAAACAAAAAAAAACCCCACCTAATTTGAGTTACTCTGATCTCTGATCTAATACTATTATTCTTCCAGAAGCCTTCATGTATTTGCAAGTTAAAAATTAAAATTATATACACACACCCAAGACTTACCTATGCATATGGTTGCCACCACTGGTGAGCATAAATTCCCATAACAAAGGTAAAGCCAAAGGATTTGAGTTTACACTCAATAGCTGTGTGAATATCTATTATCCAATATACTCTGCAGAATTTCAGTTGAGAACTGTAGTTTAGCCACTTTCCTCCAGGTAAGTTACAGAGATCAAATTTCTTACATCTGTGATGCTCACCACTTGCAGTTACTGCCGATTAATAGCCTGAGATTAATTGTTGGACGTGCTGCATAATAGCTGTAGTAGAAAACATTTTAAACACAGACCCACATTGATGCATTTAACAGCTGTGTTGGTCTAACAGTTCAGATTTTCACTATATTTTGCCATATGGTAACAAGGATCATTTTTCACTTAAAAATATTACCAAAAATTGATGCCCTACAGTAATATTACCATTCTAATTTTTAAACCGCACATTCACAGCCATGTTTGTTAGCCTCCCATTACTGTATTCTCTACGTGCCTTAAGTGTGGTTCAAATACTTAATAACATAATTTTTTTTTATTTTAAGTTAATGCCAACCAGATCAAATGTAAATACTATAATAGGAAACCTATGGAAAATGACCTGGCAATGAAAAGGCAGAATGTAAAATCTGGTTATATAAAGCCATAGGAGCCGTGAAGACTGGGACTTATTTCTGTGCACTAGGTTTGGGGATTTTCCCGTATTCAAAACCAACTGATTACTACCTTTCTATCTCACCTTTTTTTCCTGTAACTCATTATTGATGTAGAATTACTCCTAAAGACAAAAAGTTGGCTGCCAATTTTGATTTTAACCTAACTGCTATAATAATCTATTACCATGATTTTATGAAGGGGGAAGGGGGACACGTAGAAATGTTCACATACATAACAGGAAGCTAAATAAAAATCTCACCTTTTTTAATGCCAGAACATGAGACCCATCCACATCAGGAAAGGCACACTGTTGCCACCAATGTGTTAGAACAATAAACAGAAAGAGTCCTTTAGTTTTTAGGTCAATTTATCACGTTTATAACCTCACTAAATTCCTTTGGCAGAACTTAAAAAGAGTAGTAGTGACCAAAATGACACATTGCACTGCGTTCATTACAATTGCCTGTAATTTTCTCCTGTGTTTTGAAAATAAAGGGGCAGGTTGAGATAGACAGTGCAATCCTCAAAATAAAACATTTCAACCAGAAGTGAACACTGCTGACTTTTACCACTACAGGTGATAACTGCACTTTTAGAAAAAAGACAATTCTACATTCATGATCCTAGCTTTAAAAAATCCATTCCTAAAGCAATCACAACATGCCAATATAAAAAACACAAAGTTCAAAACTTCTACCAAGATGTACTTTTGTTTCCCTTTTTCTCAAGCCTGTGTCTCCTCAAGTTAAAACATTCAGGTAAGATTTAAGCAATGATAAGATTTCGGCTGATGAGTTACACTAGCTACTCTGGTCCAGTAAGAAGAATTCTCCTTTCAGCCTACTGTGACTCTACAGAGCTTTGTTCCATTTATGGTAGAACTGGAGTACTGTACATATTCCTTCCACAAAAAACTTTCACGTTTCTGTATGTTTAATTAACAAAATGTTTTTAGTAGCCAGTAGCTCACATTCTCCAAAAGTCTCAAGTTGTCATTTTGAAATACATTTACTTTTAACAAGAATTTAAGGTCTCAGAACAGTAACTTTGGCTTTGTCATTCATTTAAGAATCATGACCACTTCATTTGTCTGTATTTTGTGTTTACCAATTTTGTGATCATCATTCCCACTGAAGGACATGCACAATTAATGATCATAAGGCATTACAAGCCATCAATGAATATTTAACTTGGATAGTCAAAGTTGCTTACTCTTGGTTGAACTAATAGTCCCTGTCTGTAGCACATTCTTTCTTCATTGGAGCAAAATCATAAAAACCATGAAGCTTATTGTTTGTAAAACTGTTATCAAATGTTACGGGTAGAGAAATTCTTTTTAAAAAAATTAAAAGTTCATTGGTGACAAAGGTGGGAATACAAATTGGGGTTTAGTATGTTAATTACACTAAGATGGGTTATCAGATTCTTTTTAGATCATGTCTCAATTTACATTTCCAGCTTGGTTGTCCCCTATTCCTACATAAACTATTATTATAATATGAATAATAACAGATACTCCCAAAATATTAGGTATTACAGACACTGTTCTAAGTGCTTTACATGTACTTACTCATTTAGTAACCAAATCAACCCTATGGTAAGTATTACTCTTATCCCCATTTTACAGTTGAGAAAACTGAGGTACTAATAAGATACCTCATTTGAGTGGCAGAGCTAAGATACAAACACAGACATTCTGGGTCCAGAGTTAATATTCTTAACCACTGTGCTGTAGAAGAAATCAGTAGAAGCGCGCACACACAGACACACACACACACACACACACACACACACACACACACACAAAAGAGCTGTGCATAGAGAATTTAAAAGACTCTGTTACCTAGAGGAAGGCAAGGAATGTCCCTGGGCTTCAATCCCCTCACAAGAAAAGTAAGACAGTTATACAGTATTATTTTAAGATGTATTCTAAGCCTAGTATTTATGATTCAAAAATTCACACTGTAGCATATGGCCTCTGCTTTTTATTGACATAAGCCAATAATGCATTAAGGTATTCACATTTTTCAAGGAAAATGCAAAAAGATAGTGAAAAATTACCCTCAGGCAATCAAGAGATAGTAGTAGATTGAATAAAGGAATAAGAATTTCACCTCACAAGTATCATACCTTGAGCTTCCTGAAGCATTCTTAAGAAACAGTGTCCCTGGGGCTTTTCTATTCCTTTCTGGAAGGTGCCATATTATAACAATTTTCAGAAAATAAATTAACAAATCTGGCAAGTGAACTACCTACTGTTCCTTCACAGCAATACATAAAACTCCTTGGGATTACACTTATCCAGAAATTAAAAGCTTTTTTTCATAGAGCCGACACAGCATATAATATTTTCATAGTGCCATGGAATATTTGAGATCATGAAAACACCAGTCGTATAAACGCCAATCAAAAGCACATGCCAATTGATAATACATACTTCTCCAATAAATAGTATTGCCAAACTGGCTCCATAAAATGCATTCACAAGGACGTGAGGTTGAACTGTAAATGCATTTCCATCTCATACATATTCCCTTTGTTGCCTGGCTTCATATTCAATAGCCACTTTCTCCTCATTTCCCACCTCATGACTCCCTCATTGCAAATCACTATCACAGACAGTTGTTTCATTACATTACCTTTCCTCTGTCTTGAAAACAGTTCATCTACTTTTATAACCACTCTGTTTCAATTCTTTTAAGTAACGTTTAAAAATTGCCATCCTTTGGTCAACTTCATACAGGAATAATTCTCCACAAAATAATCACTGAGCAAGCCCCCATTCTTCAATGTGGATAAACATCTGACATAGTCACAATTTATAACTATTGCTATTATAAACCCAGAGATTTACTCAATGCTTCTACATAAAAGTTGTAATGAACTTCAAAGTTAATTAGCTAAACCTATAAAAATCTAACAGCATCCAAATTAAAATGAACAAAACAAAGTTTACTGGAATCATTTTCTTAAATTCTTCACATATAAACTGCCTCAGTATGTTGACAATCAACTTCATATTCAAAGTTCCAAACTGGACTGGATTTCATTCTTAATTACTAGAGAAAACAGAAACTTTGAATGCCTTTAAAAGCCTCCTAATACACTATCTAGAGAGCTTTTGCCCAGACAGAAAAAGTAGTAAAATTACAGAGCAGTTGGAGGATGGGGACTGGGAATGTTTAGCCACTTCTGCCCTAAACTTTCCCTTCTGTGATAAAAGCCACAAAACCTGACATTAACGCAGCCCCCTGTCTGCACTGTACCGTGGGGCACTGATCTTCTTACCCCTCGTGTGCATAGACAGAAGAATGAGCAAGAAAATGTGAAGCTGCCAGTTTAGTTCTTCCAGCCAACCCACTGCAGCAGGAGAGCAGTAAATGTGACCCGCCTGTTTCAGCCTCCTGTTTCTTGCCTTCGCTCCTTTCACGGAGGCTTCTCTGCTGCCACTCTTGTCAGAGCTTCGGCAAGCCTGCCAGCAAGCCTGAGACAGGACCGTGAAAGACAAGCCTGTTACAAACTGGTTCTGTCACCACAGAGACTTCAACTGATCACCTCGTGGGGAGGACAACAAAGGGCGGTGAGGGACCCTGAGCTGGCTTGTTTTCTTAAGAAAGGAGCCCCACCCGGCTGCCCGCACATGCGGGGGATCTGCTCTGCGCTGGCCGCACCAGAGCCCCCCAGGTCTCGCAGGCAGTTAGGACGGGACTGCAAAGCAACACACATCTAGACTTTGCTGTCATGAAATAGTGTATTTCTTGTGTCAAGGCTGTTTGTCTTGCTTACAGTGTTAACTGGGAATTGCAGAAACACGGGGGGAAAAATGTTTTCTTTGGTGAAATGATACAGATATTGCAACACACGTATGGCAGTTTGCTCACCTGGCTGTTTAAAGGATGAAGCAGATGGCTTTGAATCAAGGGCACAGGTACGAAAAAAGCGCCCCATGTGAAGAGTATCTTTAGTGAATATTTCAAGTTAAAATACTTCAGTTAAGCTATTCATTAATCAGCTACTTTTAATGACTATACTTTGACGTTTCCTATGTAGGAAAAAAGTACTGTGAACCTAACCGATCTTATTAACGTGAGTTATTTGTTTTAAGATTTTAACTATAATTGTGTCTCATCGTCAACTATGAACAGTTTGTAAAATTTCACCTTCGATGACACTTTGAGTGACCTTTTAACACTAAAACTGTTTTAAAGGCCATTTTGTTTTCTCTGACTCTGGGAACTGTCAACACTGAAAGAACAGCAAGAAATACAAATGAATGGACAGTATGTGTAGAAAATACAATGTCACCATAGATACAAACAGAAGTAGTTATTAAATCCCATTTATCCCATTACATGATAAAGAATTTATGATTATGAAAACAGACACATTTATTTTTTTATTTTTTTAATGTTTACTTATTTTTGAGAGAGACAGAGACAGAGACAAAGACAGAGTGTGAGCGGGGGAGGGGCAGAAAGAGAGAGGGAGACACAGAATCTGGAGCAGGCTCCAGGCTCTGAGCTGGCAGCACAGAGCCCGATTCGGGGCTTGAACTCACGAACCATGAGATCATGACCCAAACCGAGTCGGAAGCTTAACGGACTGAGTCACCCAGGCACCCCAATCGAGACATATGTCAATGCTTATATCTCAGACATCATCAGAATGTGTTTACTTGGTATTTTAAGAATTATTTTCTTGGAAAAAAATCTCTATCTTCTCATTTTTAAGAGACACCGCAGCCCTCTACACACAGGAGTACGTCCCAGCACTAGCTTTCTAGGTGCCATTCAAATCTATTCTCTAGTTCGGAAAACCAACAACTGCTCTTTTATGAATTTACAAATACTACTATCAATCCAACACCTTCAATGCGCACTTTCGAGAAATAAAACATAACAGAAATATAGTACTTTTAACCATATATGTAACCTTGGGATATCCTAAATTTAAGAAACTACACATTCTGCATTTCACAGAAACCATGCAACTTACGTGCCAGGAAACTGTAAGTCGAGGGTAGTAGTCTTTCAGTATCATTTATCCACATCCCTTGGAGCGAAGAAGGGAGACTGAGGCATACTAAAATGAACAGGAGTGATCAGGAGCAGAGAGTAATATGTGGGAAAAGAAGACAAAAATCAAGCAACAGAATCTCTTGCTCAAACCTTTGCTATTCGGCTCAGAGCCACATCACAACATGGTTCCACCGCCAACTTGGAACCCAGCCTTGAGCTTTGGGAGGACGGGCGAATGGCTGAAATGTGGGACAGCTCCCACTGCCACTCCATTTCTCCAATATGAGCGTCCAAAAATGGTTCCAAGCCTAAAGAGAGAGCTCTCACCTTAGAATCCTAATTCAGTTCAAACAATTCATTTCAGCGACCATTTCTTACTCTATGGTATGTGCCCGCTGAAATCAATGTAATAAGGAAGTTTACAATGCCACAAAAAAAAGCAACCTATATAATAGAGAACCGTAAAAAGGGTAGCATATTTTAAGAAGTGTCCTCAAATGGAATAAAGATGGAAAATCAGGGTAAGGCGTGGATTAGACTGGGCCAAAAACTGAAGGGAGAGCTGGACGCTGAAATAAGAATTGAATTTATATAGCAACAGAGGAGACGGAAAGGAAGAAATTATATGAGCAAGGATTAGAGGTAGGATTAAATATTTCATTTGTGTAATAGCATGAGAAGAAAAATCCTACTGGCGCAGACAGTTCCTATTAGCAAATGGCTGGAGAGAAACCTAGACAGAGTGGAACCGGACTGTGCAGGACTCTGAACGTAGATTATGGAGTTTAGACTATATATTACATAAATAACTAAAGGCTTTTTGAACACTGACTGGCTTGATGAAGTAAAAAAAAAAAAAGTGTAAAATTTCAGCCTATAGGATGAGTCTCCGAACCTGAATTTCCAACTTTGTGAGAAGTGAAAATGAGAAGTGTGAGGAGAGGTTTCTATTTAGTCAAACCTTGTGGAAATACAGATTTCTTCCTTCCATTGATAATATTAAGAAATTCAAAATGTATCCCTCTTAATTCTCTCCAGTTTGCCTTTATTGTTTAATATACGCTGGCTGCATGTTTTATAAAATGCATAATTAGGTTCCAGGCAACCCGGCTCAAAAGATCTAATGAAACTCTTATAACGTAGATCAGAAATCTGGTTTAGGGAAACCACCCAGACTTGCATATGACTTAACCCACTCACATACAGTACACACCCAAGGAGGTTTCAAAGAAAGCTCTCCGAGAGAGTGCTAAAAGAAAGGTATCAATTTGAAGATCTGTACCCAAGAGAAGACCAAGGAAAGAGAAAAGGAGGACTACCCGCATGAGTACAATTTGCACTGCTGTCAACTGTAGAATTCTTTTGTTTAAGTTTATTTATTTATTTTTGAGAGAGTGAGCGAGCAGGGGAGAGGCAGAGAGAGAGGGAAAGAGAGAATCCCAAGCAGGCTGTGTACTATCAGCACAGAGCCCAACACGGGGCACAAATGTGAGATCGTGACCTGAGCCGAAATCGAGAGTTGGACGCTTAACTGAGCCACCCAGATGCCCCTCAACTGTACAATTCCTAAACAGACCCACCCTTTCTAGATTCATGGAGCCTGTGCTGTGATGTAGACACCCTAGTTGTGCAATCCGTATAACCGTGGCCAAATCATGCAAACTCTCTTCTACAGTTTGGTCATTACCTGACTTAAGACTGTTATATAAATTAGACAAGTAAATGAATATTAGTTACTGAATACGGTGCCCAGAACATAAGAGGATATCAGAAAGTGGTCAATTTCCAAAAAACTCACTAATCACTCCCCTGCCTCCTGACAAAAAAAAAAAAATCCCTGTTAACAACGTTATTTAACGTAACATTTTGCCACACTGTTCTCATCATAAACACTGTGCTCCCTTAAAACAAAAATACAAAATATGTCTCATGTTAAATCTGGTTTTAAAAATTCAAATTATATCTGCAAAGGCAAGTTTTTAGTCAATTTACTTTTACTTCATTCATTGACTATTCATACAATTGCAGCAGAGGTATATGAATTCATTTTAAATTTTGAGATTACTGTTCTAACAGTTTCAATTTGTGACTTATTTTTACATAGAAACTACCCAAACCTCCTGATTTTTATGTATATAAACAGTTTTGAACTGAATTTGGGGAATTGGATCTAGTAAATGGGATATAAGAACATTTCTTAAAAGACAGTACCTGCCTTCAGGACACAACTGACCCTGTAGGTTGAGGACAAACATACAATTAAATAATGACAATGCAGTACAGTAACCGCCTGGGGAACTGCAGGAACACGGAAAGTACAGTGGACAAAGATGAATTCTGACCAGGGGTGGGGACTGAACTTGTGGGGGAGAGGCATTCGAACGAGGTCTTCAAAGAGAAGTAGGAATTCACTGAGTGAAGGGAGGGCAAAGGAATCCTAAGCAAAGAGAAAGGGCAGTACAGAGACTCACGAGTAAGAAAAAGAGCAGTGTTTGCAGAGAACATGGGAACCTGGAAACGCCTGGAGAACAGAGACGTTAGGATGGAAAAGTAGATGGCAGAGGTGGGAAGGGCCTCATATCTCATATTGTGATTTCTGTCCTGTATACACGGGAAGCCATGCCTTCATTTCTGGAGGAGGTATCTTCACAGTTTATTTTTCCATTATGTGTACTGGCTACAACTGCTCCTTGCGGCTGATTACATTTCCAAAGAAACGAGTAAAGATTTCAATGATACGATGAAAAATACATTCCTTTGTATCTAAGAAAACGTAACAATATCCTCATTATTCCTGATGAGAACAATAAGGTGAGTGTTATTTTCTTTATTATTTGAATATCCCTGCTAATACTGTTTGGAAGGACATTAACTTTTTAATTAAACTTCTGTTCAAACACACAGGCACATAAAAACAAGCTATTTCCTTCTTCCTTTTGTAAGCTATAGCAATTTAGGTCCCTACCATTCCAGTGAGTTTTGCCTGAAAACAGGTTTTAAACTTTTGTACTAGTTGTACCCAAACGAGAAAAGTACACTCAGAACTGTACTGGCTAAAGCATCTTACTACTCTGATTTTCAGCACATTCGCACATTGTGTGATACATTCACACAATGGTATAAAAAGTGACTCCATTATGGGGGAAAACGTGGACAATAGAACCCAAGTGTACAAAAACATTTCTCCTGACTCTGGGGTTTATAAAGACCACAACTTCGGCCTCTTTCAGGCTGCCTGCCTCCCCACCCTGTTCTCCTGTGCACATTCCACATCACTGGTCATCAACAACCCGAAGCTCCCTTCAGCTGCACAGTGAAAGACCAGCACATCATTACAAATAAACAATCCCTTCCTCCCTCCAACAAGTGACACACTATTCTGAGCACGTCTTCTCTCTGCTTTCATTGCTCTGCCAAGGTCCCCCGTGAGTGGGAAGGGGTAAAAAGAGAGAAAAAATATCCCACAACTTGTCTAAAGCATGTAGAGGATGATTTGTGTTCTTACTTACGGGATATGACTGTCACTGTTGATCTGCTTTCAGGCCTAGATTACATGTGATAAGGGCTGACCTTCTTTAAGTATTCACACATTATGCACTCATGGAGAGCAGGCAGGACACAAAAGTCCTTCAGATGTTCTGGACATCAATCAAGTGCACAGCATGGAGCCTGCCAAACTTTTCTTCCATTTACTCAGGGAGAGGAAGGGGATTGCAAGACAGACTTAATAAAGTTTAAAGCTATGCCACAGTATATTTGGGGAGACCATTGTTATTAAAAGGGTGCTGTTCGAAAAAAAAATTCTCTAGAGTTACCACTAGCAACAAAAAAATTCACACACAAGTATAAAGAGACAACTAGATCTCCCTCCGGCTTTAAAATTTCAAAACTTTTGTTATAATCCAGGTTTCAATGGCTTTAGCAAGCTGCTATTTTTTTCCTGAAATAATTGTTCATTAAGGATATATTTCAAAAATTAAAAATATAACTTTTTATGACAATCATATATAAAAGGTACCTTTTTGAGGCATTTATAAAGGTAGTAGAGGAAACACATTGCTACAAAATACTCTGAACATATCTTAATATAATTTAAGCACTAATCAACAACACAAACCATTTTTCACCTAATACAAATATGATTATTAACAGGCTAGAGCCCCAATATTACATGATAGACATGACAATATCTTCTGATACAAGCTTTCAGTTGATGGTCTTTTATTCTTGCCACTCCCAACAGCTCATTAAGGGGATTTGAGATGGCTTTTGAAAAAGAACAACTAAGTCCCCAACTGGATTCTCCTAAAACACTGTTACACTGTGTACTTGAAGGGTATAATGTGACCATCAGTACAACCAAACCCATCAAAGCAAAATGCTTTGTGGAATTTTAGAATAGAATGATATCTTAAATCTATGACAATATCATTTACTTAGTGATTGCAGAGTTCTTTTTAAAAGCTCATGTCAGACCATGAATATAACGAGGATATGCGCAGCCTGCATACAAAATAAGAAGACTAGACACAAAAAGCAATTAACATTTTTTCATATGAAATTTATTGTCAAATTGGATTCCATACAACACCCAGTGCTCATCCCAACAGGTGCCCTCCTTAATGCCCATCACCCACTTTCCCCTCCCTCCCACCCCCCATCAACCCTCAGTTTGTTCTCAGTTTTTAAGAGTCTCTTATGGTTTGCCTCCCTCCCTTTTTTTCCCTTCCCCTCCTCCATGGTCTTCTGTTAAGTTTCTCAGGATCCACATAAGAGTGAAAACATATGGTATCTGTCTTTCTCTGTATGATTTATTTCACTTAGCATGACACTCTCCAGTTCCATCCACGTTGCTACAAAAGGCCATATTTCATTCCTTCTCATTGCCAAGTAGTATTCCATTGTGTATATAAACCACAATTTCAAAAAACAATTAACATTAAAGAATAAGAAGAGAACTAAAGGCAACTTGCATGATTAAAGCACCAATGAAAACTAACGCAGTGAATTTGCTAACTTCTACAGTTAAAATAAAAACAAAATGAAACAAACTTCCAGACCACCCCAGGACTCCAAAACCCCATATATGCATAACTCTGTCCAGTTTATTATCTGGTTTCAGTATTATTCAACTAAAGGCTAATAAGGTCAAAATTGTACCCTGGTATTAAGGAATCAGGTGATACATAGAATATGAGGTTATTCTTTACATGAATCACTACAGAGTAATTCATCACCTGATCAAATATGATTATCTCAGACAAGGAACTAAAACTGAACAGGAGGAAAATGTCTTGGCAGGAGCTGGCATTCAAGAAACTCAGGGAAGACAAATATAGTTATTTCTGGAGGGAATATGGAATGATGATAATAATACATACCACTTGGTGAGCTTTTACAGTTTGTTAGACACTACACTATGTACCTAACATACATTAACTCATTTAATCCTCACTACCTTCCTGTGTGGTAGGCGATATTGTTCCCATTTACAGATAAATATATACTGCATGTGCCTGAGCCAAAAAGGTCTGAAACTCGCTAAGTCTTGATAGGATCAGACACCAGTACTTCACTAGCTAGCACCCATATGTTTTTGCTCTGAAAGAAATGACTAGGGCAGAAATAGTCCATTCAGTAGATGTAAGCCTCAGAGGCTCGGGGGGGGGCCAGCGGTGGCTGATGAGATTCACTCAGGGAACATAACTGCCAGAAATTCTGAGCACTGGAGCAAAAGAAGGATTAGATACCCTGAATCCCAAACCCGTGAGTTCAGAGGAAGGAACACCAGACAGTCTGGAAGCCACAGCAACGTATTTAGCGGTCAGCAGTTTCAGATCCAATGAGATGGACCTCTCCTTTAGAACATGTATATTCTTTATTGATAAGAATAATTATAATCATAAGTAAAACAGATGTATTATCATCAATTTAAAGCACTGTCTTGTAGGCATTCTTTTTAACTCTTGCAGCAGCCCTTCAACGCATGTATTATCAACCGTATTTTACAAGTGATGTTACAAAGATGACTTGAGGTGCCTTGGGACTAAGGAAGGACGTTTTATTTCCCTTGAGCTCCCTGTGCCTCAGGAGATAAGAGTGAGGCAACTCTGCAGCCTCAGAAAGAAAAAGTCAATGTGTGAAGTCACCAGAACCACATGATGTGGTCCTCTCCTTGTCAGATGAGTCTGAGTCTGTTTCCACAAAAGAGGCTATTTTCTTCACACCATGAGAAGGCAGTTCCAGAAGATCTACTCTGCCCCATTTATAAGCAACTATGTGAGAAAGGAGTTTTGTTGTCTGTTTAAATAACTACAGATACACCCTAGTAATGTAATTATTAAGACTGTGACCGTGAACTCCTCAGAATTAGAGTCACACACTATGAAAATCATGAACCACGGAAGCTACCAACCTGACTTACCCAAGGGTCTATCCCAAAGGTGTTTGAAGGACATTTTCTTCTTTATCAAACTAGAGCTAAAGCATTCCTGAGCAGAAAATCAAAATCTCAAATAACTATTTGAAATTTATACTAGCCACTATAAAAAATCAATTTCTTAAAAAGGATTACTATTACTTTTATTTCATCCTAAAGTCAACTATACCCTAAATTCATCCAAATCCAACTTGAAGTGATATTAAATAAGTAAATGGAAAATAAATTTCAAATAGAAATGATAACATCAATTTTTTGTGTGTATGTATCCTCGTAACTCCCTCTGAATATACTTTAGAAATGAGGAAGGTACACATTAGTATACACCTAAAAGAAATATAAAAAGAGTTAAAGTATAGCTCTTATTTAAACACTTGAATAGTCTATGCTTAAGTGAATACATCATATGAAGATAGCTCTTAGAAAATCTATTTTCCACTCTTTGGAAAATACTTAACTATGTATAGGAGGAATCAAATGAGAAAAAGTTTCTTAAAGTAAAAGAGAAGACATTCATAACAGAAAAACAGTTTGCTTTTACTTAGCATATACTAGCTTTTCCATAGAAAACCTCAACAATAGTGTTGCCAGTATAGGATTTACATACTGAGTAGACTTTGCTCTTGATTTTTAAAAAGTTGATGCTAGGAAAACTACAAAGATTACAGAAAGCCAATTTCTTACTTAATGTGACATCTAAAATCTATGTGCAGGTGAAAGTATTTTTAATAAAAGAAAAAATAATGCCATGATATTCAGTTTAGATTCATGACATGTTAAACCTTTCCTCTCTTCTACCAGCCAGAAGTCAACTGTGTATATTGAAATATTTTCCTAATGACAGATGGTTGATACCAAAAGGATGCCTGAAACATACTGTGTTTGTGTGTGTGTGTGTGTGTGTGTGTGTGTGTGTGTGTGTGTGTGTGT
>NC_064811.1:76975301-77122774 GCF_023721935.1 Panthera uncia | reverse complement strand
GGCTCAGAGCCTGGAGCCTGTTTCCGATTCTGTGTCTCCCTCTCTCTGCCCCTCCCCCGTTCATGCTCTGTCTCTCTCTGTCCCAAAAATAAATAAAAAACGTTGAAAAAAAAAAATTAAAAAAAAAAAAAAAAAGGAGCAGTCTGACTGGGGCACCTGAGTGGCTCAATCTGTTAAGCACCTGACTCTTGATTTCAGCTCAGTCATGATCTCACGTTTGTGGAATCGAGCCCCGAGTCAGTCTCCCAGTTGACAGCGCAGAGCCTGCTTGGGATTCTCTCTCACCCTCTCTTTCTACCCTCCCCCACTCTTTCTTCCTTTCTCAAAATAAATGAACTTAAAAAATAGATAAATGAAAGGAACAGTCTGACTCCCAGTTTCCCTCCCCTACCCACTTATTTAGGCAACTGTTCTTTCCTCACCTTGCAAAACCAAATAAAAAACTAAACTAAAAACAAAAATGGTAACTTGCTCTGTGGAAAGGACAAAAACACAGGATCTCCGGATGAAGGGAGGACAACTGGTGGCTTATATGAATGTTCACACTCTGGAGGCAGAGACCACTGGCTCTCTTCACTACTCAGGTGCCTAGTGCTGACCTGAAGATTGAACCCTCTGGGAAGGACATTGAAGGAGCTGAGTGCCCTTGGCTATTTACCCGTCCTCCAGAAGATCCCTCCCCCACCCTTAAAAATCTTGTCGTTTGCAATGAGTGTGGATGGAGCTAAAGTGTATTGTGTTTTGCTCAAAACAAATCAGTCAGAGAAAGACAAATACCATATGATTTCACTCATATGTGGGATTTAAGAAACAAAACAGATGAACATAGGGAAAAGGGGGAAAAAGAAAGGAAGGCAAACCATGAAAGACTCTTAAAGATAGAAAACAAACTGAGTGTTGATGGAGGGAGGTGGGTAGGAGATGGGCTAGATGGGGGATGGGTATTAAGGAGGGCACTTGTTGGGATGAGCTCTGGGTGTTGTATGTAAGTGATGAATCACTGAATTCTCCTGAAACCAGTATTGCACTGTGTGTTGACTAATTAGAATTTAAATAAAAACTTGAAACAAAAAAATGAGGGTAACAGTAACTACTTAGGGAGTTTTGGTGAAGACATAATGAGGTTGTATGAATGGCAGCAAAGTGCCTGGAATGCGCAGTAATTAACTGAATGGGTAATTAAAAATGTTTCCTATAATAATTTTATAATAAAGTAAAATTTAGTAATTGTTCCATTTACATATCTATATTGGCTTCTACTCCAAGTTTCATTAAAGTAGGGTACGTTTGCCATTCACTATTTTATCCCCAGTGTTTAGGAGAGTTCCTGACATACAATAGGAGTGCATTAAGTATTTATTTACTGTTGAACAAGTGAATGCTCATCAGATGATTTCAAAATCCATGGGACCAGTATTAGGTATTAGAAAGTGAAGTGAACTAGAATGCGGGAGTCCTAAATTCTAGATCTGGTTGGCTAGATAACCTTTGAACAAATCACAACCTCTCTGGACCTCAGTTTCATTTTCTATTAACTGTTCTTGAGCAGATCTAAAGCTTCTCCAGGCAATAACTCTTACCTCCATTTTGGAAGAGCTGCCCTCAATGTGCCTAATGACCAGTCTTGAAATAACGTCCAACAGAGTATTTTGTTCACCTGTAGTCAGTGTACAGGCATTAATTGATAGCTAGCATTCTAGTAAGGCTAGGAAAACAAATACGTAAGATATATAGTTCTGTTACTGAAAAAATAAACACGGGAGATTCCAATGAACCAGTAACTTAGCACATGATACATCATTTATGGTCCTACATTACTTTAGCATGTTATATCTAAAATCTTATTACTATAAATTTTTGGAAAGACCCAATAAATCATTTTATCTTATTATTAGCAGAACTTCAAATACCGGGATTAACTAATACTCTAGAAAACCAAATTTAGTTGCTCTTGTATATTAAAAGCTTTCAAGATCTATTCCCATAGTTGATTATTTTCACTACATATCTCTTTGTATTTCCAAACCAAATGACATGATTTTTAAGTGATATTATCTGTAGCCATAATATAAAGTTAATATTTAGGGTTTGACAACTTAAGAAAATAAATATACAAATTTGCTTATTGAAATCACTCTCACTCCAACCCTCCGAAGATAAAAGATAATCACATCTGAAGGAGTCTTCTTACTCCAGACTTCATATCATTAATGCGGAATTTCTTCCCATGTTAACATGGCTGATTAAAATGGCCGTGTGTCGTTATTTGGGACTGTAATACAATACACTGTTTCTACTCCCTTGTACTTTATGGATATGGACCGTATCCATGTTCAGTGCTATTGAAGTTCATTTTCCTAGAAATTTTGTAAGTCATGTTTAAAATTAATATTAAAAATTAATCAAAAGGAGCAGAGAGGAAATAGTAAATCAATTAAAGAAACATTGATCCCAAGTTGTTATATTATCTTGCTCGAACCAGAAACTTAATCTTTCTGCAATGGAGGACCTAATTGTACTATGAGATTCCCTTTCTAGTGGTAGAAAAGTCATCTCAGTATCCCATTGTGATTAAAATGTATTATAGGGAGCTTCTTTTCCATTTCTCTAAGAGTGGAAACTATTTCTTAATCAACTTTATTGAAGAATTCACATACAATAAAATTTACCTATTTAAATACAGAATGCAGTAAGTTTTGACAAATATATATAGCAATGTAACAACTATCACAATCATGTTATAGAATATCTTCAGGAACTATCAAAAATATCCATTGTCGGGCACCTGGGTGGTGGCTCAGTCGCTTGAATGTCAAGTTTCCGCTCAGGCCATGATCTCACAGTTCATGAGTTCAAACCCCGCATTGGGCTCTGTGCTGACAGCTCAGAGCCTGGAGCCTGCTTCGGATTCTGTGTCTCCCTCTCTCTCTGCGTCTCCCCCACTCATGCTGTGCGTGGGGGGGGGGGGGTCTCTCTCAAAAATAAACGTTAAAAAATAAAATAAAATAAAATAAAATAAAATAAAATAAAATAAAATAAAAGTTAGAGACCATCCTTGGCAGAATGTAAAGAAAGAGGTTCAGCTCCTGCAGCCAGAGGGCAGAAAAAGCTGAGGATCAGGCTTTAAACTTAGAGAGTGAAGTCCAGAAGCTTGTATCCTCAAATATGACAAGTCAGCTTGATTTTAGGGCCCTGAGAGGCAAGGCCCATTAGGAACATCTCAGTCAGTGAACCTTGGAAATCTCAGATTCTGCTGTACTCCTAACCTTACTTAAAGATGACAGAGGTCTCTGCTGTGCAAGATGCATATACTTCAGAGGGTAGGAGACAATCCCTATGAAGCTCCAGGAGTACGCAACATCAGGGACATTTTTTTTTTTAAAGCATGCAGGGAAATCTAAAAAATAAAGGACAAATTGTTGCCTTTATCTGCCGCCATTGAGAAAGAAGCACGAGGCTTTGTGGGCCTTTTTGAAATGTGGAGACAGCTTGCTAAATCTCTCAGTCCCAGTGCCCCTTGTTATAACATATATCATCTGATGTCCCATTTATGAGCCTGAAGTTAAATTAATTGGTAATGTATCTATACAACACGTGTTCAAAATATTCAGTAAAAAATTCTAGTATGAGAAGAGGATAATTTATAGTTAGTACATATTTCACTTTAAATATTTGTATTCAACTACACTCAAAGACAACGTGGGCGCCTGGGTGGCTCAGTCAGATAAGCGTCCGACTTTGTCTCAGGTCATGATCTCACAGTTCGTGAGTTTGAGCCCTGCATCAGGCTCTGTGCTGACAGCTCAGAGCCTGGAGCCTGTTTTGGATTTTGTGGATTTTGTGTCCCCCTTGCTCTCTGCCCCTCCCCTGCTCACGCTCTGTCTCTCTCAGTCTCTCAAAAATAAATAAATGTTCAAAAAAAATTTTAAATAGACAACATTCAGTAATCAGATTCTCGAACCCCTATTTCTAACTACCATTGTGATGATTACAATGTAAATTGATACTAATTATGTAACTCAAATATCATGATGTTGTCATCAACAGTATAATTTTATTTTTATTATTTTATTATATTTTATTTTATTTTAGAGAGAGAAAGCACGTGCAGGGGGGAGGGGCAGAGGGAGAGAAAGAGAGAGAGAGAGAGAGAGAGAGAGAGAGAGAGAATCTCAAGCAGGCTCCACACTCAGCATGAGCCTGACACAGAGCTCAATCCCATGACCCTAGATTAGGACCTGAGCCAAAATCAAGAGTTAGACACTCAACCAAGTGAGCCCCCCAGGTGCCCCGAATGTATGATTTTCTAAAGTAGTAAGCGATTCTTGGTAAAGTTTCAAACATAAGACAGTGCAATTATTTATCAGGCAGTTCTATCTTGGGGGGAAAAGGTCAATGTATATTGAAACCATGAAAACAAAACCTTCTGTTTAAAATGGAGTCAGGTTCTGGACATAGAAGAAGCTTTTACATGCATCAGTGTCCAGCAGGATAGTCAAAAGTCATATGGAATGTAATTCTTTATTGTGTAGAACTGTCCTTTCATTGTAGGACACTAAATGCCTACAGGATTTCCAATTACTGTGATGACTAAAAACATCCCGCTTTGAGGCAGTATCTCCCTTCACCCTTGATGGGAACTATGGTCTACTGTATATTTGAATTTCTCCAATATCCTCTGCCACTCTTTACATCCTGGCAACTCCAAATCCATATCTCCGACATAGATCTCTCTTAGGCTCAGACTTGTATCTTCAACTTTCTGCAGGATACAGATATCCCAGGATATCCCACCTATATCTCTATAGACCCCTGGATATCCTACCCATGTCTCAAATTCAACATATCCAAATCATTCTGTCACCTTTCATCTAAACGTTTTGCTCTTCCTGTGGTCTCAATCTGTGGCACTATCATATATTCAATCACACAAACTAGCATATGGGTGTCATCTCTGACTCTTCCCTTCCCTTCCTCCCACATCCATCCAATCACTTAGACCTTCCGATTTTACCTCCTTTCTATTCTATGACCATTGCACAAGGTCAGGCCCTCATTGTACAAAAACAGCCATCTTACAACCAGAGTGAAAAAGCTGGATTGTGAATGTGACATTCCATTCTCCTGATTTATACTCTTCAAGTTGATCTAATGCTTTTGTGTTCATGAATAATGCCCTGCATGTACCTCAATCATGGCCTATACTACACTGTGTTTCAATTACCTGTTTATACCTCTGTTTGACTAGGCTATTAGATCCCTGGTGTTAGGGATTGCCATTTATTTATGTCTGTGTTCCCCAGTGTTTAGCACAGTACTAGACACAGCACAGTCAATACATATTTCCTGAGGAATAAAATATTCATATGCAACCACAATATTAACTGATTAACTAATATTAATGATTAACTTAATGTGAGTGAAATAAGATAACTCGATTAGATGCAGATTTTGGTACCGATATTTCAAAATTATTAACAAAATGACTGAGTTTTATCCTTTGGATTTTTTTCTTGGACAAAATGGACATTTAAACAAATTTAATATGTTCTTGGCTTTAAATGGGCAAAAAAAAAATGCATGGCCTGATAATGAGTTTATTTTCTCTGAACAAAGGAGCCATTAAAAACAAACAAACAAAAAAACCTCCTTTAATCATAAGAGGCAAGTGGGTTTCCTGCTATCCATTTTCTCATTTAAAAAACTCATTAAATATCAACCATATGCCAAGCAATATGCCAGAAAATGGGAACGTGTGGAAGGCAGGAGAAGATAATAATGGGGACTAGGATACGGTCTTTCCCTTGGGGTGTTCAAAGTATGACAGAGAAAAGAGTCACGTAAACAAAACTACCTGCACTGTGGGTAGTGTAACAATCACGTACAAAGCATTATGGAAGCACTAGCATTGTTGTGATTAATCTGTCTTTGCAGGAGACGTGTGGAACAGGTTCTAGATACTGAACCCACTTCAAACATTCGTTTATCAGTCAGAGAGGGTAAGCCATGGTAGCAAAGTTCCCTGAAATTTCTGTCAATTTGGCACCGACACAAAAGTTTCTATCTTTCGCGCATTATACACCTAGTTCTGGCTAGCAGAGAACTGGTGCTGAGCATAGTCACTAGGTAATCAGATGAGAGACTGCATCTCAATTCATGCCTTCCTGATAGATGAGCAGGGGAGGGAACACAAGAACTCTCTTCCCTTTCAATATCTCTGCCAGGGAATTTCTGCTGATACATAGCACATGTGCTCACATGCATTAGAAAAGGCAAGTCACATGACTTCATCTAAAATGGGATGAGTAATCCTACCAAGTGTTTCCCTGGAAGCAGGAGAAAGGGACATCTGTAAACAGCCCTAAAGATTGTCAATTACTAAGAATGAGTGAGATTATGTTACATGGAGAAGAGCAGATGGTTCTACATGGCAGAAGGTTCTAGAAGGTTTTAGATGGCAGAAGGTTCTAGAAGGAATGGCAAGCATGAGGTCACAGAAGTGTGCTGTATGCAGTATATGAGCAATAATGTTAAGTTTAATGTTGGCTGGGGCATAGGCTATACAGCCAGAGAGGTTAGAAAACAGTGGCAATGGTAGGTTGGGGCCACATTGTTAAGGCCTTGTTAACAGGTTAAGGAGTTTAGACTTGTCAGTAATAGTACTTTTCAAAAGCTTTCAATCAGCTCCACTGGTGTACCCCACAGTAAACTGGGAGACATTAAAGAAACGGTAGACTGGTTAGAACCACTATGCTTAAAAGAGAGCCTACATGAGAGAGCAAAATCCCTTCAGATCCTCCATAACCTGCGTCTACAGACTTTCTGGATGCAAGACCTTAGGCTCAGTAGGTGTGTGCATATATATAGATCACTGCATTCTGGCTTGAGGCTCTGATACTTCCCATCAGGGCGTTATAGCTTCTGGAAACAAGTTGTTTTGAACTGTTAATTCACCCTTGAGTAAAAACAAAACAAAACAAAACAAAAAAACAACACTGGGGTGTGGGGAGCTGGCTGCTTCAGTCAGTGGAGTTTGTGACTCTTGATCTTGGGGTAGTAAGTTCCAGTCCCATGTTGGGTGTAGAGATTACTTAAAAATAAAGTCTTGGGGAGCCTGGGTGGCTCAGTTGGTTAAGCATCCAACTTCGGCTCGGGTCATGATCTCACAGTTTGTGGGTTTGAGCCCCTCATCAGGCTCTGTGCTAACAGCTCAGAGCCTAGAGCCTGCTTCGGATTCTGTCTCCCTCCCTGCCCTCCCCCCTCCTCCACCCTTCCCTGCTCACACTCACTCACTCTGTCTCAAAAAAATAAAAATAAATTAAAAATAAAAAATAAAATCTTAAAAAATAAAACAATACCACAGTTCTCCCTGTAGTTTAAAGATAATCAAGGTTTTGTTTTAAAAATAAAACTAATTTTAATTTTATGTTAAAGATGCCTTAAAAACCATTAGGTAACCATCATTTAAAGCAAGCCAAACAGAACACTGAAATTATTAGAATTCCTCTACAGAGTATGTTTAGTTGTCTTCTATTGTCCTTTTAATGGCCTATCCGTTAGCAACTTGTGGGAATTCTATATCAAACTCAAAGCTTTTTCCATTCAATCATATAGAGAAGGTCTAAATAAATAGAAAACACAGGAATAATTAACTTATCTTTCCAACAGACATTAATAGGAGATCTCAGGTTCGAACTCCACTGTGGCAACTAACACCACATACAGGCTTTATTATTTTTCCATCACAAACTAATTTTAATAAATAAATAGAAATATATATAGGAAAAGATAGACCCAAAACCCAGTCCCTCACCCATTTTTTCATTTACTTGAATTCTAGCAAGGGTCCAAGCTTGGTCCCAAAGAAGAAATTGAGCATGCCAAACTTGCCTAATAATTTGATGTGCTAGGGTCCTTAAGAGTTGCATGAAAGTTTTTCATGGGAACACGGGGTTAGAACTAGGAAAAGAGGTCAGCAGTCCACCCTTCTCACATCTTAGTCCCACTGCACCTGTTTGGGCCTTGTGCCTGAAGAGTCTGTATGCAGAAGCTGAAGCTGCTGTTTTTGGAAAGGACAGGATGCAAGCAGTACTACTCAGTGGTTAGGTGTTCCAGTGAGTCAGGGCACAGAGGAAAGAGCACTTTGCCCATTTCTGCATAAAAATACTTGCCATCAGCACATGATAGACTCAGGGAATACAGCACCATTTGTTCATATCCAAGAGATGTGTAAGCAAAGCCCACCTTGAAGCACAATTCCAGCAAGAGCCATTCACATTGGAGTCATGGAGAGAGTGCTCCCTCACGTGGTGCCAGGCATCGCCTATATGGTCCTCCATGGACCTACCGGCAGCCATGTTCAGAAGGTCAGTAGACTACAGTTCAGCAAAATTATGAGCGTTGTCATTTTGAGCCCCTCAAGCAGTTTCTAATCAGCAGAAATCAAGAAGGGGGCTGGAGTAGAGATCGTGAGAGACCTACTCAAATAAGATGTTCCTTTCAAACTTCTGGAGATCACTCCAAAGACAAAAAGTCAATGCAATTCACCCTGGAGCTTTGTAATCATAGACAAACGTACCCTCTATACAGCATCCTATCCTGTGCTTACCTCATTCTGTAAAACCTCCACTTCTAGAGGGTTGAGGGCATTGTTCACACACAGAGTGATATACATTCAGGTTTTTCTTGCTCTATTCATATTTTAATTTAAACACAAATACTAAAATCCCCATGGGTGCTCTCTTCGTTCCTCACTACATTCAGCATTAAGTCATAAAACAGAAAAGATTGTCTCTTTTCCCTTCCAAATCCCGAGTGGTATTAAAAAAAAGAAAAAAGCTCCCATAAACATTGGTTGTATGGCCAGGTTTGGTAGAGGCATGATCTTTCCTTTCGTGTTCCAGTTTATTGCCTACCTCTAATTTGGTCTACCCACAGGATGTTACTGCCAAAAAGGTGATGTTGAGAATGGAAGAACTGCCTCAGATACATTTTGCCCTCAAAACAACTTCACTTTAAATATTAAGATCATTTAATAAAGTGTCATCTCCCCTTAAAATATTCTTGTTTTGCCCTCGGACGCTGATCTCTTATACGAATATAACAAAACCTGTGAAAATGCCTCATAGAAATGATTTCCTCTCCACATATATAAAATCTCCACTTCACGCTGATGTTCAGTTTCAGGGCTACAAACCAAGACAACCTAAAAACAGCAAGAAAAAGAAAACCCCAGGAAACTCTGCCAGCAAAGTCAACTTTCCCCCACAAGATCCAAATATTCTAGGTTCACAGTACACATGAAACCTTTCACACTATTGCATTGGAAAGGCTATTTCCAGTGTTCTGCTCATTGATTTTTTTTTTTTTTTTAACCTTTAAATATCTTAATCCCTTGGATCATGCCTCACACTGTAGTTCTCACTCTGGACATGAGACTGTTAAGCTCTAAGTGACAGACTTTTATTCAAGAAAACGCAGCTCACTACTTTAAACAAAATAAATTCACTTCCTCATACAGATTAAAGTTTGAAGACCGCCCCTCCCTCCCCAAGGCTCGGTCTTTAGACTCAGCTAAATGCTTAAGGAGCAGTTTACCTGGTATTCTGACAAAAGTTACATCAGAGGCCCTTTGTTAAATGTCTTTTCAGAGGTGATAAATGAGAAAGCACTTTACCAGAAATTGATTTCAGCAAAACTCTTGGCCCACTTAAAGCTTTTTCTCACACTGTTCTCTCTACTGATGTAAAGTCCAGGTTTACAACTGAGGACAGGCACATCTTAGAGTCAGAAATACTTCTTACAATATAATAACGATGATCATGAGAATTGAGACTTCCACTAAAATTAAAATAGATTCGCTTAATCTAATGATCACAGGGGACTATTTCAGAATGGATTCTAAGCCATTAGTAAGCTTTCTGTTTTAGTCGTATTAGAAGTTATTCCCTTCATGAAAATTACTTAATTCAAATATCTATTGGAGCTAACCATATATTTTTATGAGTGAGCTGGCTTTTCCACTTTTGAGATAGTGGAAATCATTTTTATTTGTCTGATATAAAGATATATTTTATATGTCAGTGACTTTGCCACCTCTTTTTAAAATTCAATGCATATTTGATACCGGGAAAAGTAGACCCTCAGTTTTAAATTTTCTGATGGAAAAGCAATTACATCTCAAGTAATATTTCAATTATACTTTCCATGACTCCCGTGGCACTAAATCTGAGCTGAAGGCTTCTTCTTTTTTTTTTTTTTTTTAATTGTTTTAAATGTTTATTTTTCAGAGAAAGAGAGAGAGAGAGCATGAGCTGGGGAGGGGCAGAGAGAAAGAGAGGGAGACACAGGATCCGAAGCAGGTTCCAGGCTCTGAGCTGTCAGCACAGGCTTGAACTCACGATCATGACCTGAGTTGGACATTTAACTGATTGAGCCATCCAGGCACCCCTCTTCTGGCTTCTTAATACCTGCCACCAAGTACAGATTTAATGAGGAACTGAATATGATAATATTGTACCTAAATTTTGGAGGTGAAAAACAGTAACTATGTTTCTGGATTCAACTATGCTAACCACATAAATAGTTTTACTGTTTATGATTAAACTGAATGGTTGATTTAATACAAAAAACAACTGTGATCAGATCACTTAAAACAGTCAAATTGTCTAACAATATCGTCAACATTTATATTAGTTAAGGTTCTAAAACTTTAAAATCTTTCTTTTACCACTTAATAAACAAAACTTTCAATCTTAACAAGACATGAAATGAATGGTAATTAAAAGTAACAGCCAAAAATTACCAAGAAACTGATGCTTGATGTTGTACGAGAACAAAGGGGGTTGTATGACAATGGATGATAATTATAGCCCGGTTTACGCAGCACAAAAAAACATAATTTGAATATTTTAAATAGAAAACATGTGAATAGGTTGTGTATTTTTATGTAAACTGACATAAATATGCTTGTATATTTTATGAAGTATAAGTGCCAGGATCCAAATGACAAATTGTAGCAGGTATAAGATTCATAGCTGGGTTTGTAGTTTATCCCATCTCCCCTTACAGGAAATGAAGATGGGGCGGGGTCAGGGCAGAGACTGTCGATTTGGTCAAGGGCAATTGATGCTTATAAGTACGTACTTAACTTTCCTGGTTAGCATTTTACAATCTTGCTTGCATCATAACAAACTGGAAAACCACTTCTACGACAATTTTGTCATAATATGGTGACATAGTCCTATCCTTATTTACGAGGGTGGCTAGACAGAGGGCAAGCAGGGATAAGAAATCCAGCCCAGGGGTGCCTGGGTGGCTCAGTCACGTGAGCATCTGACTCTTGATTTCAGCTCAGAGCAAGATCTCATGGTTTGTGAAATCGAGACTGCACCTGGCTCTGGAATGATAGCGCAAAGCCTGTTTGGGATTCTCTCCCTCTCTGCCACTCTCTTTCTCTCTTTCTCTTTCTCTCTCTCTCTCTCAAAATATGTAAACTTAAAAACAAAAAAAAGAGGGACGCCTGGGTGGCTCAGTTGGTGGAGTGTCCGACTTCAGCTCAGGTCACGATCTCACGGTCCGTGAGTTCGAGCCCCGCAACGGGCTCTGGGCTGATGGCCCAGAGCCTGGAGCCTGCTTCCGATTCTGTGTCTCCCTCTCTCTCTGCTCCTCCCTCATTCATGCTCTGTCTCTCTCTGTCTCAAAAATAAATAAATGTTAAAAAAAAAATAAAAAACAAAAAAAAAAAAAGAAAGAAAAGAAAAAAGAAAAGACACCCAGCCCAAATGAATAAAATGTGTGTAGAGTAGTTAAGGAAGTAAGGTGTTTGGGTTTTTTTAAGTTTATTTTTTTTATTTTGAGAGAGCCAGAGACAGTGCAAGTTGGGGAGAGGCAGAGAGAGAGGGAGACAGAGAATCCCAAGCAGGCTCCACACTGCCACCACAGAGCCCAACATGGGGGTCTAACTCATGAAACTGTGAGATCGTGACCTGAGCAAAAACCAAGAGTCAGTCACTTAACCAACTGACCCACTCAGGTGCCCTAAGGTGGCAAAGTTTTTAAACCCCGGGTATGTATGATAAATTTAAACCCAAAATTAGACAAGGTCATTCTTCAATGATCAGAATGAGAAAAAACAATCAAATACGCTTTAATGAGCAGGAAAAGATAGAGCTGTAGTTTAGTTCAGGAAAACAACAAGAACAACAACAACAACCAGCCCTCTCAACAGGGCCAGAGATTTTGATTGTAAAGCTTGTGGCTTGCACAAGGTCTACCAGCCCAGAAGGCCAGGGAGAGCTCAAGTCTAGCTGCACTCTTCTTGCCTAGCTGTTTTACATTGGTAGGGGTCAGTGCCTGCTCAAAGAAGGGGCACTTTTTTCTAATTTTGACAATGGCAACCTTTGGACAAACAGAGGGCCTGTTTTAAAGAAAATGCTAAATTTTTTGTAGTGCTCGGGAAGATAAAAATCACATATACTGCTATAGGAGTAAAATTAGTGCAAGTTACCTGAAAGGAAAATTCAGGAATATGTGTAAACCTGAGCATGTTCCATAGCCCTTCAAGTCCCATCTTTGGGAATTTATCCTAAGGTCAGTTGTGGTGGTTTTTAAAATGTATCCACAGAACCTTGTAACACTCCACCCTTCAAAAGATGAAGCCTAATTCCTTGCCTTGAATGTGAACCAGATGTAGTGAGGATTCACTTCTAACAGACACAGCATTCCAAGAGAACCGGTATGTGAATTCTAAGTCTAAACCATAGGAAGAACAGCTTCTTTCTCTATCTATCTGACTTTAGAAAGTCTTGCTTCTTCTCTCAATCACTTTGGGATGGAAGCCAGCTGCCATTTTGTAAGAACGCTCAAGCAGCCTGTAGAGGGGCCCATGTGAGGAGGGACTGAGGCCTACTGCCATATTCCAACACTAAAATTTGCCAGCCATGAGAGTCAGCCATTGAAATCAAGCGTTCAGCCTCTGACAAGACTTCAGATGACTCTTCAATAAATGGTGTTGGGGAAACTGGAAAGCCACATGCAAAAAACAAAAAGTAACTGGACCTCTATCTGACACCACACACAACAGTCAAGTCAAAATGAGTTAAAGACCTGAACATAAGAACTGAAACCATAAACCTAGAAGAAAACATAGTGGGTAAGCTCCTTGACGTCACTCATGGTGATGATTTTGTGGATTGACACCCAGAGCAAAGGCAACAAAAGGAAAAATAACTAAGTGGGACTATATTAAACTAAAAAGCTTCAGCACAAAGTAAATGGTCAACAAAATAACCTACCAAATGAAAGAAAATATTTGTCAGGCATATATCTGATAAGGAGTTAATATCCAAAATATATAAAGAACTCATACACCTCGATAGCAAAAACAAATACTCTAATTTAAAAATGGGCAGAGAATCTGAATAGATGTTTTTCTAAAGGAGACACAAAAATGGCCAATGGCTACATAAAAAGGTGTTCGACATTACTAATCATCAGGGAAATGCAAATCAAAATCAAAACCATAATGAGATATCGCCTCACACCTATTAGGATGGCTATCATCAAAAGACAAGCAGTAAGTGTTGGTGAGCATGCAGAGAAAATACAATGCTTGTGCACTTTTGATGGGAATGTATCTGGTACGGCCCCTATGGAAGTCAGTACAGAGTTTCCTCAAAAAGTTAAAAACAGAGCTACCATATGATCCAGAAGTCCCACTTCTGGGTACATATCCAAAGGTTCACAAAGAGATACATCTGCCTTTCCATGTTTATTGAATCAAGATAGAAGAAACTTAAGTGTCTGTCAGTGGATGACTAAGTAAAGAAAATGTATGTACATTCACAATGGAATATTATTTAACCATGAGAAAGATGGACATTTTGCCATTTGTGATAGCATGGATAGACCTTGAGGACATTATGCTGAGGGAAGTCAGATAGAGAAAGACAAATACCATATGATCTCACTTATATGTGGAATCTGAAAAGGCCAAACTCAGACTAGAATGGTGGTTGCCAGGGATGAGAGGTGTGAGGGAAACGAGGAGATATTTATCAAAGAGTACATACTTCTGGTTATAAGATGAATAAGTTCTGGAGACCTAATGTATAGCATAGTGATTATAGGTAATATTTTATTATATATTTATATAAATATTATATTATATTAATATATAATATATATTATATATATTGTATATATTATATATATTATATATTAATATAATATATACTACAGTAATACATATACATATATAATACATATATATAATACAGTAAAAGACATCTTTTTTTTAATGTTTATTTATTTTTGAGAGAGAGAGAGACAGAGCACAAGCAGGGGAGGGCAAAGAGAGAGGGAGACACAAAATCTGAAGCAGGCTCCAGGCTCTGAGCTGTTAGCACAGAGCCTGACACAGAGCTCAAACTCACAAACCTTGAGATCATGACCTGAACAGAAATTGGACACTTAATTGACTGAGACACATAGGTACCCCTTCCTGGCTGACATCTTGCCTGCTACCTATGTAAGACGCCAAGCCAGAGCCACCCAGCCATGCCTCTAAAATCTCACAGAAAATGTGAGGATTAGTAAGTATTTATTGTTATTTAAAGTCACTAAGTGTCAGATAATTTGTTAATGCAGCAATAGACAATACAGATATATACAAAGCTTCAATAATCATCAAAAGAAAGCTGGAGTAGCCATACTTATATCAGACAAACCAGATTTTAAGATAAAAACTGTAACAGGAGATGAAGAAGGGCATTATATCATAGTTAAGGGATCTATCCACCAAGAAGATCTAATAATTGTAAATATTTATGCCCTCAACGTAAGGGATCCCAAATATACAAATCAATTAATCACAAACATAAAGAAACTCATTTGTAATAATACCATAATAGTAGGGGATTTCAACATCCCACTTACAACAATGGACAGATCATCTAAGCAGAAAACCAACAAGGAAATAATGGCTCTGAATGACACACTGGAGTGCATGGACTTAACAGATATATTCAGAACATTTCACCCTAAAGCAGCAGAATGCACATTCTTCTCGAGTACACATGGAATATTCTCCAGAATAGATGAATACTGGATCACAAATCAGCTTTCAACAAGCACAAAAAGAACAAGAGCATACCTTCCATATTTTCAGACCACAACACTATGAAATTGGAAGGAACCACAAGGAAAAATTTGGAAAGACCACGAAAACTTGGAGATTAAAAAACTTCCTACTAAAGAATGAATGGGTTAACCAAAAATTAAAGAGAAAATTAAAAAGTACATAGAAGCCAATGAAAATGAAAACACAGCAATCCAAAACCTCTGGGATGCAGCAAAGGCAGTCATAAAAGGGAAGTATATAGCAATCCTAGTCTTCTTAAAGAAGGAAGAAAGGTCTCAAATACACAACCTAACCTTACACCTAAAGGAGCTGGAAAAAGAACAGCAAATAAAGCCCAAACCAGCAAAATTATATTATGAGCAATTATACACCAACACATTGGGCAGTCTGGAAGAAGTGGACAAATTCCTAGAAACATGTAAACTACTCAAACTGAAACAGGAAGAAATAGAAAATTTGAACACGCCATAACCAGTTAAGAAATTGAATCAGTTATCAAAAGTCTCCCAACAGGAATGCTCTTGCACTGTTGTTGGGAATGCAAACTGGTGCAGCTGCTCTGGAAAACAGTGTGGAGGTTCCTCAGAAAATTAAAAATAGAACTACCCTATGACCCAGCAATAGCACTACTGGGAATTTATCCAAAGGATACAGGAGTGCTGATTCATAGGGGCACATGTCCTCCAATGTTTATACCAGTGCTTTCAAAAATAGCCAAATTATGGAAAGAGCACAGATATCCATCAACTGATGAATGGATAAAGAAGATGTGATTTATATATACAATGGAATACTACTTGGCAATGAGAAAGAATGAAATCCTGCCATTTGCAGCAATGTGGATGGAACTGGAGGGTATGATGCTAAGTGAAATCAGTCAGTCAGAGAAAGACAGATATCATATGTTTTCACTCATATGTGGAAGTTGAGAAACTTAACAGAAGACCATGGGGGAAGGGAAGGAGAAAAAAAATAGTTACAAACAGAGAGGGACGGAGGCAAACCATAAGAGACTCTTAAATACAGAGAACAAACTGAGGGTTGAAGGGGGTAGGTGCAGGGGAGAGGGGAAAATGGGTGATGGGCTTTGAGGAGGGCACTTGTTGGGATGAGCACTGGATGTTGTATGTAAGCAATGAATCATGGGAATCTACCTCCAAAACCAAGAGTATACTGTTTACACTGTATGTTAGCCAACTTGGCAATAAATTATATATATAAAAAAAACCTCCCAACAAACTGGAGTCCAGGGCCAGATGACTTTCCAGGGAAATTCTACCAAACATTTAAAGAAGAGTTAACAGCCATTCTTTTGAAGCTCTTCCAAAAAATGGAAATGGAAAGAAAACTTCCAAACTCTTTCTATGAGGCCAGCATTATCCTGATTCCAAAACCAGACAAAGACCCCACCAAAAAGGAGAACTAGAGACGAATTTCCCTGATGAACATGGATGAAAAAATTCTCAACAAGATACTAGCAAACTGGATCCAACAATACATTAACAGAATTATTCACCACAATCAAGTGGGATTTGTTCCTGGGATGCAGGGCTGGTTCAATATCCATAAAACAATCAATGTGATACATCACATTAATAAAAGAAAGGATAAGAACCACATGATCCTTTCAAGAGATGCAGAGAAAGCATTTGACAAAATACAGCATCCTTTCTTGATAAAAAACCCTCAAGAAAGTAGGGACAGAAGGAACATACCTCAAGATCATAAAGGCCATATATGAAAGGCCCACAGCTAATATCATCCTCAATGGGGAAAAACTGACAGCTTTCCCCCCAAGGTCAGGAACACGACAGGGATGTCCACTCTCACCACTGTTATTCAACACAGTGTTGGAAGTCCTAGCCTCAGCAATCAAACAAAAAGAAATAAAAGGCATCCAAATCGGCAAGGAGGAAGTCAAACTTTCACTCTTTATAGACATGATACTCTATGTGGAAAACCCAAAAGACTCCACCAAAAAAACAGCTAGAACTGATTCATGAATTCAGTAAAGTTGCAGGATATATAATTAATGTACAGAAATCGGTTGCATTTCCATACACCAATAAGGAAGCAACAGGTGATCAAAAAGAATGAGATCTTGCCGTTTACAACAACATGGATGAAACTAGAGTTTACTATGCTAAGCAAAATAATTTAGCCAGAGAAAGACAAATATCATATGACTTCACTCATATGTGGAATTTAAGATACAAAACAGATGAACATAGAGGAAGGGAAGCAAAAATAAGATAAAAACACAGAGGGAGACAAACCATAAGAGACTCTTAAATACAGAGAATAAACTGAAGGTTGCTGGAGGGGTGTTGGGTGGGGGGATGGGCTAACTGGGTGATGGGCAGTAAGGAGGGCACTTGTTGGGATGAGCACTGGGTGTCATATGTAAGTGATGATGAATCACTAAATTCTATTCCTGAAATCATTATTACACTATATGTTACCTAACTTGGATTTAAATTAAGAAAAAAGATATATACAAAGCTTCAACTATGTGATATTGTCTATAATAACAAAGAATATGAAAAAAGTTAAACATTTACTATCAGAGAATAATTAGGCTACTCTCATATGACTACCCATAAGATGAAATAAGAGGTGGACATTGAAATTGTATTCTAAGTAAGATTTACTAACATTGAATATTTTTATTAATATTAGGTGAAAAGGCAATTTATAAACTATTAGGTTAATTTCACAAAATTTTGTGGAAAAAATCTATATATTTATATGTGTATAAGAAAGATTGGAAGACTCAAATAGAATGTTAGAGGCAATAAACTATGAATGGCATAGAGTTAAAGTTGTTTCATCCTTTTTTCTGCCTGCTGATCTATATTTTTCAAATGTTCTGCAATAAGTCTGTGTGACTTTTGTCAAATAAAAACATTTTTTAAAATTGGGGTGGAAGGGCAAGTTAAATTATTATAATGGCAGAATCCCGATACTCCTGATGTTTGGATTCCCTCTACAGTCTTCCTGGAAGTGAGTCGGCCCCTTATGTTCAACCCCTCTCATGAGATGCAAACCCTTCTCCAAAAATGACCCATTCCATCATTAAGCAGATTTGAGAGAAAGTTATTCTTTATATGATCTGAAATTAGTTTTTCTGTAACTTCCATTCAAGGTTTCTGAGAGGGAACATATGCCTCTGCCTGATATAATTTGTGAAGAATGAAAGGAAATTTATATCACTCATTCTACATATACACTTAGTGAAGCATGAGACCTTATTAACTTCTGGTCAACTCTACATTATCTTTGCAGTCAGAGCTTACTGTCAAACACAAACCATGACGTTTTTTCAATTTTTCCACAAGCACTTCCCCTAAGCTCACCTTAAAAATAACTGACATGTGTCCAGAAAGCAATTTCAAATATTTTGTACGCAAGGAAAGGATTTTACGTTAGTTATTTTAAAGGAATTAATATTCAGTAAGAGGGGTCCAGGGAATCTACACTCCTAATAATACTCTTGTCAGGTGATTCTGAATCTCAAATTACACTTTAGAAAACATTGTTTTTGAGGCTTTTGTAAAAGTTACAGAGTCTAGCCTCAAATACACACTCACCAACTCTGCACACAATTTCAGGGGGTTTGTGGGCCTTTTAAAACCCATCACTTGTCTTCTGGGCTGACGGTGCATGGGTCCATCTAGCGTTTCCTACTTTTCACCATAATTTACCCCCTCTGACTGCATAGATTCACCCTCTCCAACTTACTCGATGCCATGGCGTACACAGAAAATGGTAATTGTTGCAGGGCGAAGCAGAGAAGGCCAGAGAGCAGGCCGTTTTAGCTTTCCGGACCTGGCCCTGCCGCTAGGAGGCATCCATATCACCGCCTCTGTGGAAACGGGTTGTGGCACACTGGCAGGGCCTACTATTTAGGAATCATTGGCAGAGGGCAGGTATTTTGAAATATAGAGCCAAGATAACTATTTCAAAATATATCGTGTTAACTTATGCCACAATAAAAGACGATGTCTAGATGACTAGTTAAACTGGTTCTTTCAGCATGCACAATACATAAAAAAATAGCAAGGAGCCTCGAATGACACTTAGAGGAGCATAAAACAGCCCAGTGTGAGGTAATTCTTAGATACCTTTATTCATTAAACATGGATTGGTTCCCACTATAACCCAGTTACTGTTAAGTGCTTCATAAACTCCTAAAAGACAGAGATTTCTTCACTCTTAACACTTGACAAAATTTTTGAGAAAAGGACAAGACAAAATAAAAAATGGGCATATGATTTGAGTTGGTATCTAAAAAACGTAGGCCAGTTGATAGGATCTCCGAGTCACCCCACTGAGCGATTCGGTCAGGCTATAGATGTGTCAGAGACTTAAAAAGATTAGGAAATGATGACCTAAAGTATAGGATCAAAAACTGCTGGTTGAAGATGGAGATTGAAAAGAATTTTCCACTGCTGAGTACTCAATACAGTTAGCCATAAAGAAATAAACAGATTACCTGACATTCATTATGTGTTTAGCACATGCCAGAGACTGTTCTACAAGCTCTACATGCATTAACTGATTAAAGTGAATAACAACCCTTTTAGAAAGGTACTTGACACATTGGGAAGCCAACACCACTGAAGCAAACATCTGACCCCAAGCCTCAGAGCAAGCAAGTGGCAGACACTTGAAGCCAGGCAGTGTAGCTCAGGAGTTCATGCCTTTATCCATTCTACTCAAGCTTGCCTTCGTACTTTAAGACAAATGGAAAGAGTCAACAGAAAGAAAAACTCATCAAGCCACCAAATAAGGAAAGAGGCATGATCTATTGCAATAAGAAACAGCTGATTTTGGAATGAGGCGATGAGAAAAGACATAGCTTGGCTCAGAATCCAGCCGTCAGCTTTCCAGAAACCATGATGGTAGGTTCACAAACATCTGAGAATTCCCACAAAAACTTCCAAATATGGAAGAAAGGAAATCGAGTTGGTTTTATTATCTGATTCCTCTTCTGACCCAGGAATAGTAGAAAAGGGCCTGAAAAGGAGGAAAGGGTGAAACAGAAAACAAATCAAAGCCCAGGAGTACTCCCCAGTGTGAATGGTACTGAGTCCTGATTAGTTGGAGTGAACTCTTCTGTACAGGATATGTAAGAAAATCTTAGGACCTCAGGTCATCTAATCCAGCCTGCACATGTCTCCCATTTCCCACCATCCCTTTAGGTTACAGAAGGAAAGGGTGAGAACATAGAGAACCTCAACCTGTAGGTGGGATGTGGAAAAAAAAAAAAAAACAGGTAAGAAATCCCTCATATATTATCAGAGCAAATAGAGTGGAGAGCATCACTGAAGCATGAACAATACAAAAAGAAACAGCACAGTAACTCTGCAACATACAGACATTAAAATGGAAGAAAGCCAAACATCAACAAAATGAAGGAAAAGGAAAGGAACAAACCACCCAAAAGAGAAAAACAAAATGAGGGGTGGTTCAGTCTGTTGAGTGGCAGACTCTTGATTTCAGCTCAGGCCATGATCCTAGGGCCGTGGGATCCAGCCCTGCCTTGGGCTGGGCTCCACATTGCACCTGGATCCTGCTTAGGATTCTCTCTCTGCCCCCTCCCCCGCTCATGCTCTCTCCCAAATTAAAACACACACACACACACACACACACACACACACGAAACAAACAAAAAAACACTCAGCCAGAAAAACAGTTTTTCAAAATACAAAATTCAAAAACACACCAAAAAAAAAAAAAATCCTCCTAAGTGCTTTATATTGTCTACCTTAATAAGAATATCAAACTAATAATTAAAAAGACCTCAAGGATGTGATTGTACAACAAAGTGAGATAAAAAGAAACATGGCAGCTACAAATGAGACAAAATTAATATCTTGGGAAAATGAAGCCAATTTCAGAATAAGGATGATTGAGGTCTCTGAAGCGGTACCCACAAAAAGAATAGAAGATCTCCTCAATGTAATATAATACAAGAAAATTTCTCTAAAATAAAGGAAAAACGGTATTTGCAGGATACAGACTGAATTTCGGGAAAGTTTGACACAGAAATCTTTTTTTCTCAATTTTTTTTAAACGTTTATTTATTTTTGAGACAGAGAGAGACAGGGCATGAACAGGGGAGGGGCAGAGAGAGAGGGAGACACAGAATCTGAAATGGGCTCCAGGCTCTGAGCCGTCAGCACAGAGCCCAATGCGGGGCTCGAACTCAGGGACCGTGAGATCATGACCTGAGCCGAAGTCAGACGCTTAACCAACCAAGCCACCCAGGCACCCGACACAGAAATCTTAAGCCTGATCCACACCCCAGTTACGTTATAGAGCCTCAGGTTACAGACCACCTCTCTCCCCAAAAAACACACAAATTTCAGAAAATCCAGCTAGATTCCATCTAATTTACAGCAAAATTCAATGTTACAAGTCAGCAAAGCAATGTTTGCCAAGTTCTGAGGAAAAGGAAGTCATGACATAATTACAGGCAGTCAAGACCTTCAACTTAAGAATACAGCCATATGTGCCCTTCTGAAAAAGATTACTTGACAATGAAATTAGCCTTTTAAGAGTTAACTCAAAATACAGAATATAGAGATAAGAAAGTTGTGATAAGATAGCACTAAGTAAATGTAAATCCAGAATATGTAAGAATAGGCATGTGTTAAAAACAAAAATAATAGGCACGTGTTCTATAGCACAGAATGTTGACATCAGAAACCCAGGCAATGTAAAAATAATAAAATAAATAATAAAAATCAGGATGTGAAGAGGGAAAAAGAGGTCCTGTGGGGGCGCTCATGTTCCATCTTTTGTAACCAAGGATCGGTTCCTACTATTTAAAAAGGATTTTTTTAAAAATCATTCTTTTCAATTTTTTTTAATGTTTATTTATTTCTGACAGGGAGAGAGAATGTGAACAGGGGAGGGATAGAGACAGAGAGGGGAAGAGAGAATCTGAAGCGGACTCTGTGCTGACAGCAGAGAGCCTGATGTGGGACTTGAACCCACAAACCGTGAGATCATGACCTGAGCTGAAGCCAGACACTCAAACAACTGAGCCACCCAGGTACTCCTAAAAAAGATTTTTAAAAAATCATGACCACGTCAACTTTTAGAAAGTTATTTGCAAATTATTTTTTAGACTTAGCATAGTTTACAAAATAAGATCTCCTGAGGGGTGTGTGTGTGTGTGTGTGTGTGTGTGTATACTGTGTGTGCGTGCATTGAATGGTTCATTCCCTTCCATTTCAGCTTTTCTTTCTTATTTTACATTCAAGTAAAATTAACTGCTTTTATGTTACTAACAGCATCTTTGGGATGATTCCAGTTTTATAAAAGGATTTCTACATACCCACATGCATAGGGATATATGGCAACTAATGTTCAACTAACGTTAATAATGGATGTTTCTGGGTGTGTGGGGTTGGACTTTTTTACTTTCACTTGTGTACTTTTTCATGCCGTTTGAGTTCCTTATAATGAATTGTAAATCAGTTTTATGAAACAGGAATAATGAAGATAAAGAAAGAAAAATTGGGATGAAAGAAAGAAGAAAATATGTGAGGATTTGTTAATCCTGGATGGCAGAAATGTGAAACGATATATTCTTGTGTGCTTTTATCTTTCTTAAATTACCATTAAAAAGTAAAAGAGGGAAGCAGAACCATAAGTAAAACTGAGGTTCTCTCACCTACACATAAAATCAAAGGATTATGTGTAATACTTACTTGGTTGGAATTAACTGATTCACTTTTAGAATGTCAGGGACTGAAGACCTAATTCAATCCCGATGCTTTTACATATTGTTATTCAATCATCCCCACACAACTGCCTCTTCTTCTACCACCCCTCATGGCTCCATGGCCCCCACAAATACCCCTAGAAAGTACTAAAACTTTGACCCTACGGAATCCTTCCTTTCAAGGTACTTGGAATGAAACAAAACCTTGAAACCCTCGATTCCTTTGCTGTTGTCTCTGAGTCAATTGACCAATGCAAACGGCAAGAATATATTCTATTATACTAAAATCAGACACATACGGGCTAAATGGGTAAGGGGCATTAAGGAATATACTCCTGAAATCACTGTTGCACTGTATGCTAACTAATTTGGATGTAAAAAAATAAATAAATAAAATTGAAAAAAGGAAAAAAAAAATCAGACACATAAATAAATCAAAAAAGAAACAAAACCACCGAGCTCATCAACATTTCTCTTTCCCCAGTCTGGCTGGGGTTGAAAGTCACAAGTGGTGTTTGAGACCAGATTTTTTTCCTCCATTCTCCCTTCCTGGAGATTTGTAAGATGCATATCATTGCCCCCTCATGTAAGGTGCTGCTATCAACACAGTTATTTTAATATCTGTTGGGAAACTCTCGAGACAACTCAGCAGGCAGGGCAATTACCCTAAAGCTAACAGTTCATCCTTAAGTGGAGAGTCACAGAGTCAAGATATAGATTGAGTGAACCACTTCCGGTCTCCTAACATTTTTTTCTTTCGGACTATTCATCATGTGTCCTGTGATATTCCTATAGCACTTGCAGAGGCTGTAACTCCATGCTACATTGTGCTCAGTGGGACCACAAAGGCAGAATAATGAGCCACAACAAGACCTGCTTGTTTCTTTTTTAAACATGTCAGTAACAAAGTCATACTTTGGTTTGGTTGAACATACTTTTCAGTGAGAATACTTTCGCTTACTAAAAATTGATAATCGGGCAGTATGCTATTCTCTGACGCTAGATATTTAACAATTGTAGATGCACAGTTAAAAACAGTCATGATTAGAAGGTTGGACTTGGACAAAATACTCCATTTTATTTGCTACTACATGTTCTTACCTTCTATCTACAACTGTCCTCATTATCCAGTTAGTGGAAGTTAGTTCACTGCCTGAGACTAGAAATAATTATCTAACAAATGAAGAGAAACTATATTATATTTCAAAGATACATGTCCTGAGAATCAAAAGAGGCTCTGTGAAGAACGGACTCCTATTGAATGAGCGACATGTGCAAATTTTTCCCTCTTCTCACTGAGTGGAAAAGAGTAGTAAATATCCTTTCTTTCATTCGTTCAATAAATATATATTGAGGACTAGTACATCTCTGGGTTTTTTTTTCTTTTTTTCCTCTCTGCCTTTTCTAATAACAGCAGCTATATGTTCCTTTAGGGAACAATCTCTTTCCTCTTGTCTACTTGGTTCCATTGGCATATTTCCTTTCCTGGCACATTACCCAAGATTGGTCTGTTAGTATTTTCTATCCCTTTGGCAATCATGATTGGCTCAAGGATGTCACAGACCCAAAGACAGGTCCATGGGGCTTTTACTGGAAATATTGGCAAAGAGAACTTTTTTCCATTGGGTTGGCTAGGTTGAAAATAATTATGAGGGGCACCTGGGTGGCTCAGTCAGTTGGGCTCCCAACTCTTGATTTCAGCTCAAGTCATGATCCCAGGGTCGTGAGATGGAGTCCCACGATGGGTTCCTCACTGAGCCTGGAGGTTGCTTGAGATTCTCTCTCTCTCTCTCTCTCTCTCTCTCTCTCTCTCTCTCTCCTGCTGCCCCTCTCCCCTGCTCTCTCTCTCTCTAAAAAAAGAAAAGAAAAGAAAAGAGAAGAGAAGAGAAGAAAAAAGAAAAGAAAAGACAAGAAAAGAAAAGAATTATGAATCTGAGGCCACCAGCAACCATCTATCTACCTCAGTTTCATTCAGTTGGCAGCTAGGACCCCTTGAACTTGTGAAGTTAGGCTCTTTCTTAAGGGATCATGATTACTGTTTTAGGTAATAGTTGTCAACCTTGGCTGTGCATTAGAATCACCTGGGAAACTTAAATTTGATGACTGGGCCATACCCCAGAACAATTCATCAGCATCTCTGGAGGGGAGACTCAGGCATCAGTATTTAAGTCTCCCAGGGTGATTTCAAGGTGTGGTGAAATTGGAGACATGTTGGCCTGGGTCAGTCATGGTAATGGTAACCCCTTTCCTTTTCCTAGAGAGTGGTCTGGCATAGGCATGTGGCCCAGCTTTGGCTAATATAAATGGACCCAGTTCTAGCTAAAGGGATGTCAGAGGTAGCTCATTGCTTCTGGAAAGCAGGTTTTCTTCTCAGGTGAAAAGACTGAGCCTCATGAAACAAAGGCCTTCTATAGCCACCGTCTTATCCTGCTTTGAACCAGCTGAATGAGGAACAGTGACAGCCAAATTGTTGCCAGGATAGAAGACGGTAGAACAGAAAGGGAGGAAGAACCAGGGTCTTTGATGATATAGCCACATTATCATGGAAATTGCAACTGCCCACTGTCACTTTTCCTGTTGTGTGAAATAATCAAATGTCTTTACTGCTTAAGCCATGGCTAGCTGGGTACCTGTTACTTCCTGTTGCAAGATTCCTAACAAAACCAATTAATAATTTTTATAAGGGAAAGAGGTCTTGGAAACAGTCAAAAAGGGCTTAGGACATAGTCTTTGTATCTATCAAGCATTTATAGCATGTGAAAGGTAGGAATGAGAAGCAAATTTGGAAGATCTGTGGAATGCAATGCTAAGAAACATGAAGGCATTTACATAAGAGAATGGGATCACCAAAGCAGGACTTTTCTGATTCTTGTGGGACCTCCAATACCCGTGGCTTTCTTAGCCACCTTCCCCAAATAATCCGCCCAGTTCACACCCTTAATTCGAAGATCAATCCAGATTTGAGGCAGACAGTAAGTGCTTAAACAGCCTTAGCCAGCTTCTGCCTCCCCCTTGATGAAGCTTAATATTGAGGTGCTTCCCCTTTTTCACCTGAAGCAGGGCCAGTGTCCCTGGGTCAGAGCTCTGTGCCACATTCTTCCCTCAGTGTGATCATTGTGTTCCTTTGACTCTCCACTTTTACTCTGCCAAATCAAATTACAAAAAAAAAAAAAAAAAAAAAAATTAACTCCTTTGTCTAGTATTTTACCACATTGTTCAGCCTCATTTATTTTTCTCCCTTGTGTGATTTTTCCTTCCTCTGCATGCCTTAGTCCATGTAACTGGGGTTTTCTCATGGTCTCTCTGTAAGTAATTTCTGACACCCTATGTAGTATTTCAGTACATTCCTAGTACTGAGGTCCTATCTTGATCTTATCAATCATCTTCCCAAATACAAAATTCTGTCCTTATAGCCCTGACCAGGGTCTGATTTCTCCTTCGTATGGTTGGCCCTTTCTTATATAAACTTCCAAGAATCCCTTATCTTGAGTCAGTGCCACCAGGAATTCACCTCTTACAATATTTCATTTCTTATTAGATCTCTACAAACTGCACAGTTCATCAGTAAGTCTAGACCTCTTGTCAAGAACTGTGATGGGTCTGATGTTTTGCCCTACTTGCAAGCTACCAAGTTAGCCTGCCTCCATTTTGTGGATGCTAGTAGGAGACATGAGAACTTTGAGTTGGAGACCAAGGAGTTTATTGCTCAATAACTATAGCTAGAATATTAACACTTTCTTATATCAACACCTCAAGCTATAATTCCTATAGAGCAATACAATGAAGGCCAGGTAACACTTGCATACACGGTGGGTTACTTTCCAGGAAAGAAACTTGAACTTGGAGAACTCAAATCTTCTATAATGGCCAATCAGCATGCCTGCCCTTTGCTCCAGAGGAAGACACTACCTCTGTTTTCCAAGATTGTTCCCTATTCAGAGGGATAATAGTCTAGAAAAGATAGTCCAAAACAAAAACTATCAGTGACCCTTCTTACAAGACATGCAGAAATATGAGACACCTGTAGAGAAGTGTGTTCCAATACCCGACCATAAATCACATATTCAAGTATTTATCTTCTACACTGATCACTACTACCCTCCTCTCTCACTGACTCTATTGCAATAGAATCGTAAATGGTCTTCCTGTTTCCACTATCATCCCCTTATAATCCAATCTACCCACAGTATAGTAGAAAACTATTCTTTTTTTTCTTTTTTCAACGTTTTTAATTTATTTTTGGGACAGAGAGAGACAGAGCATGAACGGGGGAGGGGCAGAGAGAGAGGGAGACACAGAATCGGAAACAGGCTCCAGGCTCCGAGCCATCAGCCCAGAGCCTGACGCGGGGCTCGAACTCACGGACCGCGAGATCGTGACCTGGCTGAAGTCGGACACTTAACCGACTGCGCCACCCAGGCGCCCCTCATTTCATTTTCTACTTAGCTAACAAATACTTTGTAAAACTTTGGCCCATCATGTGACTGTTTTACTTAAAAATGTTCAATGTCTCCCTGTTGCCCACAGAGGTTAAACTCTAGTCTTGTTCCAACTTGACTTGTATTCAACCACTTTGCTCTTCACACACCAAAGCATAATGCTCACCCCGAAACCACCACACACTTCTATACCTTCATGCCTTTGTTCAAACCAACTCTTCTACCTGCGGCGTACTATTCCCTGCTCAGTAAGTTTCTTCTCACTCTTCTTGGACCAGATCTCATATCTTCAGTTCTCTGAGGCCAGCCTTTACTCACACAGAGAAAACTATCCCTCTCTTGAACTATCCTACTTTATCACATATTCATAGTTTGTTTACATGGTCATCTGTCAGAACAGAATATAAGGCTGACGTACGTCCAGCGGTGAGTGCTGTATATTTAGTTTAAAAATAGCTAGCCTTTGGGGCCCCTGGGTGGCTCAGTTGGTTAAGCATCTAATTCTTGGTCTTGACTCAGGTCTTGACCTCAGGCTTGTGAGTTCAAACCTTGCATTGGGCTTCATGCTGGTCATGAAGCCTACTTAGGAAAAAAAAAAAAAAAAAATTCTAGCCTTAGGGTGCCTGGCTGGCTCAGTTGGGGTGGAGTGTGTGACTCTTGATCTCAGGGTTGTGAGTTCAAGCATCACATTGGGTGTAGAGGTTACTTAAGAATAAAATCATTAGGGGAACTTGGGTGGCTCAGTCAGCTAAGCATCTGACTTTGGCTCAGGTCATGACCTCATGGTACATAGGTTCAAGTCTCGCATTGGGCTTCGAGCTGACAGTGTGAGCCTACTTAGGATTCTTGCTCTTTCTCTCCCTCTGCCCCTCCCCCACTCGTGCTTTCTCTCTCTCTCTCAAAAATAAATAAATAATAAATAAATAAAATCTTAAAAAAAATTTTTCTAGCCTCTAGCATAGTTTCTAGCCTGCTACATAGCCAGTATTTAATACATAAATGAAGGCAGCTGGGTCAGCCTTTATAAAAATCCAATGTGCAGGGTTTTTTTTTTTTTTTTTAAATTCCCCGCCTGTGGCAATGTAGTCACAGCATTTCAGTTAAAAGGCACTTCAGAAGTCATTAGTATAATTGCTTTTATGAGTATAAAAAACTGAGGCCCAAAATGGTTAAGTGTAAAACTACATGAAGACTCAATGGATGTTTGTTGTGAAAATGAATACTATTTATTCACTGTTTACTGGATACCAGCCATCACTAAGTGGATTTTATTTTATTTCATTTTCCCCATGACCCTATAAATTAGGAATATTTTCTTCATTTTATGTACAGTGTTTATCAGTCATACCAACTAAACTTTGTGATCTGAAATAATGCCATAGGTTCAAGTTATTGGACCTTTTCATGGCCCCTGGCACCTTCTCCTTCAGCCAGTTGCTGGCTGCCATGTAGAGGAAAAGGTTTTATTGCCTCCTTAACACCTTCTGGTTACTCTAGGCTCTTAATTTTTCTCCCCCAGGGCTGTTCCTTACTTAGAGGCTAGAGCTCAGAGCCTCTGTGCACTTTCTGCTTTTATCAAAATGGTGGCAAATCATTTCATAAGGGTCCCCTCATGCCCACTGAAAGCCACTTCTTCTGGAACAATTCCTGTATTTGGCACTCTGGTTTCTTAAAGGGACCCTATTTTTTAACATGTATTTAATTCTTTTTTCCAACACCATGTCAACCAACCTGAACAATTAACTGACTTAAACAAGCATCATCTGATTCAGTCAAGATTCTCTCACTTATAACAGTTTTCTAATTCTGTAGTTTTTATCTCATCATACCAAATTACACTAGCCATGCAAGTCTTTTAACTGTCATAAAATAGTTTTCTAATTTTTCCAGCTTCTGTATGATTTTTAAATGAAATTTCATAAGGCTAAAACAGTTGGATGTGTTCAGTAAATTAGTAGATTAGACACTAATTGGGGGGCAATTAACTGTAGGAAGCCTCAATAATTCAGCCTGGATTTCCATAACCAAATTGTTGTTTTTAGTAAAAATATTTTCCTGAACATGGTATCATTATCACTCCTAGGCCAAGTATTGATTGAGAAATTATGGACTTCTTAATAAATGGAGACGGAATAAGACAAATAGAAAATCACCACCAGGCAAACATTGTCCTAAGGCAAGAACCGTCAACGGATATCCAATTTAGTGAGCAAATGCACAATGAGAAACAACGTATTTGCATTGTCTGAAAGTGTATCTTCACAAGATAGGTTTTTAATAACAAGGAGAAAAACAGTAACTTTATAGTGGAGAATCCACATTAATCAAATGAGCAAAATTAGCATCACTAGTAAGAAGATAAACTGACGTTATGTAAATGGACACGATGCACCTAGAAAGTACATCACTTCTGTGGTGTCTTTGCCAAAAAAGCATAACCTCAAGCTAATCCCAGAAAGTGTCAGACAAGCCCAAATTGGGAAACATTCCACAAAATCATTGACCATTATTCTTTAAGAGTGTCAAGGTCACAAAAGACAAGGATGAACTGAGGAAACGTGGCAGATTGACAGAGACTGAGGAGACATGACCATGTGTGCATTGTAGACGAGGAAAAAACACATTAGTGAGAAAACTAGTGAAACCCAAAGAAGGTCTGAAGTTTGGTTGACAGCATTGCACTAATGTCAATTTCTTGCTTTTGAAAATTGCACTTGAGCTATAGAAGATGGTTATATGAGGGGAGGCTGAGTGAAGGCTACATGGAAACCCTCTGTACTAACTGAGCAACTTTTCTGTCAGTCTAAATTATTTCAAAATAAAAAGTTAAAAGAAACAATGACATTCCAACAAGTAAGATCTCTGGGCTGTTTCTTCTTTTCCATTTATTCCAGGCAGGAAGAAATAAAAGCTTGCACTGGGCCCATTCCCTGCACTTCAACCACCTCGATGGGTGCCCTGAAGAGACTCTCCAGTCATTGCTGCAACCCAAGTATGATCCTTGTTTTTTCTTAAATCTTTGTGAGTTGTTCAATATCTTTCCAATAAATTATTTTTCAAGATTGCCAGATGTGTACTTAAAATTTTTTTTTAATGTTTATTTTTGAGAGAGAGAGAGAGAGTGAGCAGGGGAGGGACAGAGAGAGAGGGAGACACAGAATCTGAAATAGGCTCCAGGCTCTGAGCTGTCAGCACAGAGCCCCACAAGAGGCTTGAACCCACCCAACCTGAGATCATGACCTAAGCCAAAGTCGGTTGCTTAACCAACCGAGCCACCCAGATGCCCAGAAAAATTTTGCTCTTAAAAGTACATTTGTATACATTCTTTGATCATGCCCTGTGATTTTCTCTGTGTTCAGATAAAGAAATTGAGTCCCAAAGACCCCAACTGACTGGTCAAAGGAGCAAATAAAGATTGGAGGCTCCTGACCACTGAGCCCCTGCAGTTTTGAGACTCCAAGGGTTCCAGTAGCATGGAAGGAGGGGGAGGTCAGTTCCTAGAAGATGGGGGCACTTGAGGGGCCAGAGTCCCCAGTGTAATGCACACATGGGGAATGCTGTGTAGGAGCCCAGCAAGATGCCTCTCCATGTTCTCCCAGAATTCTACCTGGCTGCTAGGACCCTCAGGCTACAGAGGCCTGGGAGCCTCAGGACCATGAGGAACAGGGACCTGTGTCTTTCTTTTGCTTTCCTAATGAAAAGGCGCAGCTTCAGAGCCCTCCCCCAAATTTCTCTTTCCAACACAGAGAATTTCCACAACTGTCTTAGTTCCTATTTTTCAAAATATAAAAATAAAGGAAAAAAGTTTCGTTATTGCAGTGCATTTGCTTTCAAAATATACAGTGATTAGAGTGAGCTATGTCATTTGGCAATGAATGTTGGACCACCCTTTGGTTTTGTCTGTTCCATTCTTGAAGGCCATGGGAATTCTTGGCGCTCAACTTTCTGTTTTCACAGCTTTGCCCCAGCACCTGTTCCAAAAGCAATTGAAAGGACTTGACTGGATCCTGATTCTTAATTTTCAGCTCACAAGCAAGAATGTTTAGGATTTAAGGTATAATACCATATTTTACAGTGTAAGAACTGAAGCTTTTATGTGGAATTACACCATAAAACACTTTTCACAATTTAGTGAAAACAACATATTTAAAAGGAATTTTGTCCTTACTGCAAGAATACAAATATAAGTATATATAATAACTGCATAAAGGGGAAAAAATACATATTTGTATGAACCTGTATTATTTTGAGCTATTCATTAGATTACAAACTTTCCCCTTATGGAATCCTATCGAGCACAAATGCCTTATATGTTTCATCAAACAATGAAAGAACAGATTAAGGCATAGTTATTCCAATATGTTCAGATGTTTGCCCACCTACATGAATCCTTTCATCTTACAATTGTACGAATTAAGGCATCAAGAATAAAAATTTTAAGTACTAATTAATTCAGTATACACACAAAACAAGTTCCAAAACTGTTACCTAAGCTTGGTCAGATTCATCCAAATGATCATGGAAAAGCAAGCTTTTATAGTATTTTAGTGGATTTGGAACCCAGCAGGGAAAGAAAGAAAATAATCTTAAGGGGGTTTCTTTTCTTCTTTAGACGAAAAGGATTCTTGCCTAAGCCAATATAAAATGACTTTAAAATACAAACTGATTTCTCATTTATAATTCATTCAGCTTGAAAAAAAATGTCATAATTATAGTGGTGCTGATTCAGTGGGACGCTGGACTTCCATAGGGACTCCTTTCCTGTGTAGGATGCTGGCAGGGGCATGGAGCTGTTTCTCCCAGGGTCAGGTCAAGGGCAATACAATGGTCACGAGGCCTGAGCAAGTCTAGGCTGGGCCAAAGCTGGGGCCTGTGGAGCATCACTCAAAACAAAGCAAGGAACCAGAGTAGGCCTGAAATGTCCAGCGCAAAAGAGTAGGTACCAAAAACTTAAAAATTGTGCTCAAAATAGAGAACTGGAGAGGGGAGTACAGAGGTTTATGAGTGAAATCCTGAATAGATCTCCCAGGCAACCTGCACTTGGTTGAGGGAGCTGTTCCCTGAGAGACAGGGCAGCCCCAGGGCCTCCTGCTGGGAGTGGCTTCAGGCAGGTGGAGGCTGGGGCTAGGTTGCCAAAAAGGAAGTACCCAGTGACATAAGTGAGTGCTGGTCACAACTGCATTGCAGAGAGTGAGAACAAAAAGATAAAGTGGACATTCACACTCTGCTTTTCTGTAACATAACAGAATGTCATTCTGTCTCTTAAAAGTAGGTTCTGAATTATGCATGAAACGGCTTGTCTGAAGTCAACTGTGATATGCAGTCAGGTTCCTCCCAAGCGTTTCCCAAAGGACCAAAAGAAGAAATGGAAATGAACTTTCTCATGTATGGAATTTAAGAAAAATATTCGTGTTTGCTCACAAAGTCTAAATGCCAGATTAAAAGCCCTTTTACAGTATCACCACTCAGGATTATTCTCATTTAAAGTATGAACTTTTGAACACTGCCCGTTTCAGAACGTTCACTAAACTATTAACATAAATATCAATAGAAATGACAATGGTCACCCAGACCCATTGAAAGCTTTCACAAATCTATCTGCGGAATTAAAGTTACTTCCTAAGCTCATGATTTCTGTGCTTGTAAATTAAATAGTCATGAAATGCAAACTAGTTATCTCAAACAATTGAAAAGTCTCTCTCCAGTTTCATGAGGATTTACTTGCTTCATCAAGAAAACCGTGTATCCTAAAATTGTAAATTAACTAAATAAAAATCATGTATTCCACCCTTTTCCAGATGGTGTGTTCTGATTTTCATATTGTAAGATTTTGTGTAAACAGAGTGTTCGCCTTAAGAAATTTGGAAATCTCTGACCTCGTCCAAACTGAGGCTTAGGATCACAGAGCATCTAAACGAAAGGCAGTGTTATGACTAGAACCTGAATTTCCTGCCTTCCTCCCTGGTGCCATTTCCATTAGGACATACTTAGGCAAGTAAAACAAAGTTGATCAAACCAGTGTTGAACTTTAAAAACTTACAATAAAATGCAGTTTCAGATTTTGCCAGTGCATTTGTAATATATATTTGACAATATATTTGACAAGTAAAAGGAACCTACAATCTTATTAGTTTAATAAAAAAAAAGTTTAATTTGTAATCGTGATCTAAATATAAACTTTATGGATCAAGGCCATGTTGTCCTGTTAAGTTCATATTTTAGCCCCTAGACATCAGAGTATAGTGGAACTATATACTGCAACTGTGGAGGAAAATTGTGCCAATGTCATAAAATTCAATAGCATAAGTTTTCAATTTTATACCAAAAATATAAAAAAGTAAACAAATAAGAAATTGAGAAATTATGCGGCAAACCTATTAAATGTTTAAGGGGCAATAAAACTGCCACCAACCCATTAAATATTCTCTTGTAAGCATTAGATCAGGAGTCAATAGTACCAAAGTTCCCAAAATTAAAACAAGAAAATTCTAAAGGACAGACTTACTGAAAAATTATAAAAATGGCTCAGTTATGGATCAGAAAATAAACGTATTTAAATTCCAAACATGATACCTACCTGCACTGGTGTGCGTTATAAGCAAAATAAATGTTGCGAGATGAGGGTTGAAGATAGGATGTTTTAATTCAGGATAAAATTAACAATTGGGAAAAAAACCTTCAAATTCCTTAACAGAAACCTAAGAATACAGAAGCCTAAAAATATGATGCACAGTTTATTTGCTTTGAACAAAGCTAGAAAGGGAACACATATTGTGCCCTTAATGAGGCAAAGAAAATGAAATCACTTTCAAATACAGCACATTGCATAGAATATAAATATACTTGGTGAATCAAATAATGTTAATTTGTGACATATTTATGTAATGTTAAAGAGACCACATCATTTGTTCAAATATTTACTGACAATATGAAATATTTCTCTAATATTTATGAGTTGTTTTAATCAGGCTTGACTTTCAAAAAAGAGAATTCAACCAAGGAGGGCTTTATTGTTAGGATGGATGTAGAATCTTGGCTTTCTAACCGGTGTTCCCAGAAGGGCACATGCTATTTAGAAATAGAACCATGTTCTACCATCAGGAGGGGGAAGTCTTACTTTGATTAACTTTCCTTTGTATCCATCCAACTTACCTAAGCTCTGGAGTCAGGCTCTTGGAATTTGAATCCGGAGCTCACCACATGCTAGTGATACAAAATATTTTTATTAAAAGATTGTGTAGCTGTAATTAGGAAACCTAGCACTTATACTCATTGGTTTTGTCAGCTACTCCATTGTTGTGTCAGTTACTCTTCCAACTACTTTCAAATGAAAGTCACAACTTACTTAAGTAGCATAGAAGACTAAAAAGCACTTCAACATCTGTATAGTTTTGGGAATATGGCTAATGCCTCTTCCTTTAAGAGTTTCATGTCTGCTAACGTTTCTTTAGTGGCCTTGCCAGACAAAGGGAATAAATCAGAGAACTGGGTCCACACAGGGTAAAGAATCATTCATTGGAAATCCTCCCCACAACAAGCTGGGGAGCAAATGGGCAACATCTTCAGGATAAATTGAACAACAGGTAAACCAACACTTGTATGGATTTGCAGTCCAAATTCACACCACCTGGGTTATATAGGGAAATTAAGGTGGCTCTGTATTTGCAGTGTATCCAAGATGGTGTAACTGTACTACGGAGGAAGGGGAGGAGGCAGAGGAAGGGGGGGAGGGGAAGGGGAAGGGAAAGGAGAAAGGGAAGCGGAAGGGGAAGGGGAAGGGGAGGGGAAGGGGAGGGGAGGGGAAGGGGAAGGGGAAGGGGAAGGGGAAGGGGAAGGGGAAGGGGAAGGGGAAGGGGAAGAGAGAGAGAGAAAGAAAGAAAGAAAGAAAGAAAGAAAGAAAGAAAGAAGTACTAGAAGTAAAGATAATAATTTCATAAAGATAAAATATTTAATTCCCCTGGAAGATTAACAGTTTTAATTTATAGGTACCACATAATATAGCCTCAATATACATAAAGCAAAATGACAGAATTAAAAGGGGAAATAAAGTAAAAATGACAGTTTTATGAGTAATTTGACAGAATAAATGAACAAAAACTAAAGATTAAAAGAGATTATACAACCCAATTAACAAATTTGACCTAGTAGAGATCACATATCATATGTATATCATATCACACATCATATACATATACATATATATGTATACACACACACACTGTAAGAACTTGTAGAATATATATCTTTTTCAATGATACATGGCACATTTACAAATGTTAAGTATATCTTGGCCATAAGACAAGTCTCAACAAATTTCAATGAATTGAAATCATGCAGAATAGGTTCTCAAACCATAAATTCTAGCAATTAAGCTAGAAATAAATAGCACAAAGATAATTTGAAATCTACAGTGTTTGAAAATAAATCACTTAGAAGCAAATTTCTTAAAGAGTCAAAGAATAAATCAAACTAGGGAGTATCTTGAATGCCCACAGCTAACATCATACTCAACACTGAAAAGCTGAAACCTTTTCCCTCTAAGATCAGGGTTAAGACAAGGATGCCTACTCTTACCACACTTATTCCACAAAGTATTTGAAGTCCTAATCAGAGCAATTAGGCAAAAAAATAAAAACTTCCAAATCAGAAAGGAAGAAGTAAAACTGACATGATACTATATACCAAAAACCCTAAAGACTCCACCAAGAACCTGTTAGAGTAAGTAAATTCAGTAAAGTTGCAGGATACAAAAATCAATTGCATTTCTATATACTAACAATAAACTAGCAGAAAAAGAAATTAATTGCATTTGCAATAGCATTAAGAATAACTAGGAAAAGGAGCATCTGGGTGGCTCCCTCAGTTGAGCACCCAACTCTTGATTTTGGCTCAGGTCATGATCCCAGGGTCATGGGATCAAGCCCCATGTTGGAGGGGAGCCTGCTTAAGCTTCTCTCTCTCTCCCTCTGCCCCTCTCACCCACTCACTCTCTGTCTCTCTCTAGCAGTAATAATAATAATAAAAAGAATAATAATAAAAAGAGTAAGTAGGAATAAATTTAACCAAAGTCATGACAGATCTGTGAAAACTATAAGACATTGATAAAATAAACTGAAGATGACACAAATGGAAAGATTCTGTGCTTGTGGATTGGAAAGTGTTGTTAAAAGGTTCATACAACCCAAAGCAATCTACAGGTTCAGTGCAATCCCTATCAAAATTCTAGTGAAATTTTTTACATAAATAGAACAATCCTAAAATGTGTACAGGACCACAATAGACCCCAAATAGTGAAAGCAATCTTGAAAAATAACAACAAAGCTGGGAGCATCACACTTCCTGATTTCAAATTATATCACAAAGCTATAGTAATCCAAACCAATATGGCACTGGCAGAAAACAGACACATAGATCAATGGAACAGAATAGAGAGCCTAGAAGTAAACTTGTGCATATATGGCCAATCAATTTACAATAAAGGAGTCAAAAACCTACAGTGGAAAAAGAACAGGCTCTGCAATAAATGGTATTGGGAAAACTGCACAGCTACATGCAAAAGAATGAAACTAGACTTGGACCCACTGTCTTACATGATACACAAAAATCAACTCAAAAATGAATTAAAAACCTGAACATAAGACTTGAAACCACAAAACTCTTAGAAGAAAGCATGTAGAATAGACTCTTCAACATCCGTCATGGCAATGAGTTTTTGGATTAACATCAAAAGCAAAGGCAAGAAAAGCAAAGCAAGCAAGTGGAGCCACATGACACTAAAAAAATCTGCTGCACAGCAAAGAAACCATCAGCGTAATGAACACGCAACTCACCAAATGGAAGAAAATATTTGCAAATCATATCTGATAAGGAGTGAAGATCCAAAATATATAAAGAACCCATAATTCAATAACAACAACAACAACAACAACAACAATAACAATCCAATTTAATAATGGGCAGAAGATAGGGCACCTGGGTGGCTTAGTCAGTTAAGCATCTGACCTGGGCTCAGGTCATGATCTTACTTTAAAAGCAGTTTGTGGGTCTGAGCCCTGCAGCAGGCTCACAGTTTGGAGCCTGCTTAGGATTCTCAATCTCTCCCTCTCTCTCTCTGCCCTTCCCTACTCATGCTTTCTCTCTCTCTCTCTCTCTCTCTCTCTCAAAATAAATAAATAAACATAAATAAATAAATAAATATGAGCAGAGGAACAGAATAGAGACTTTTCCAAAGAAGAAATATAGATGACTGATGGATAGATGAAAAAGTGCTCAACATCACTAATCAAGTAAATGCAAATCAAAAATCATAATGAGATATTACCTCACCCTGTTAGTATGAGTTATCATCAAAAAGGCAAAATAATAACAAGGATGTGGAGAAAAGGGAACACTTGTGGATTGATGGTGGCCACCTCTATGGAAAACTTTGGAGATTCCTCCAAAAAATTAAAAATAGAACTATGAGCTAGCAATTCTACTTCAGCGTACGAATATGGGTACAAAAACACTAACTTGAAAAGATATCTGCATCCCATGCTTATGGCAGTATTATTTACACAGTAGCAAAGGCATGGAAACAAGCTAAGGGCCCACTAATGAATGAATGGATAATAAATAGTATGTATATATATACATGTAACATATATTTAATAAAATTATATATAATAAAAATATATTTTATATAATATGTAATATATTATAAATATATATATAATAAAATATTTAGCCATCAAGGAAATCCTGCCATTTGTGACAACATGAACAGAACTTGAGGGTATTACACTAAGTGAAATAAGTCAGAAAAAGACAAATACTCTTTGAGTATATGATGTCACTTATATGTGGAATCTAAAAAACAAAAACCACATTTACAGGGAAAAAAAAAAGGTATTTTGAATGGGAAAATCATTAAGACACTCAGATTTTGAAGACAGATATAGATAGATAAAACAAGGAAATATGGGATTCAAATATATATATGTATATATATATATATATATATATACACACACACACACATATATATATATTAGAAAAAAATACGAACTAAAAATTAATAAGATAAATATGCATCTCCGGAAGTTAGAAAACAAGTAACTAAATAAATCCAAAAGAAGTCACAGAGAGAAAAGCAAAAGCAAAAACCAATTAAATAGAAAAGTATATAATAGATTCAACAAAGACAAAAGCTTGTTCTTTAAAAACCATGGTAGTGATACAACTGGTAAGATTTTGATCAATGAAAGTGAGAGAAGACACAACTTACAGACTATAAGGAATCAAAATGGGATATTACCACCTAATCTGCAAACAAAAACAAATGAAAGAATATTAAAAACAACTTTATGGGGTGCCTGGGTGGTCCAGTTGGTTGAGTGTCCAACTCTTGATTTTGGCTCAGGCCATGATCCTACAGTTATGGGATTAAGCTCCATGTTGGGCTCTGTACTGAATATAGACCCTCCTTAAGACTCTCTCTCTCTCTCTCTCTCTCTCTCTCTCTCTCTCTCTCTCTCTCCCTCTGCCCCTATCTTCTGATTGAGTTGTCTCTCACTCTCTCTCTAAAAAAAAGCAAAAAAACCAAAACCAAAAACAAACAAACAAACCCTTTATGACAAGAACCTAAAACTACATATGAAATGAATGCATTTATGGAAAAATGTAGCCCACCAAAATTTACTCAGGAGAAAAAAAGTTACCTGACGTATTCTATAATGCTAAGAAATCAAATTATCAAAAATTCTTTCCCAAAGATAAGAAAAAAAAGGAAAACCTCTAGGTCCATCTAGCTTAACCAGAAACACCTACCAAACATTTAATAAAGAAATCACCCTATATTCCAACAGAAAAAGAATAACACTCTAATCATTTTATCCTTTTTCACTAGTAAAAACAAAACAAAAGCCCCAAAATAGTAAGAAAATGTAATTTTAAAGACATCCTATAAAATAATGGTAAACATATTAAGGTCTGGAAATGTGTATATAACACAAGCTATATAGGGATTTTATGTGGAAATCTATAAAACTACTAAAAGACTTTTAAAGAGGCCTAAATAATTGGAGAAGAATACTATGATCATAGATTGGTTTGTATTGACTTGCGTATTGACGAAGCACAGTAATATGAACCTGAGAAGGTAAGTGATGAGAAATACACAGCAGTGTAAGTCGTTGGCCTCCATATACCACTCTCAGACCCATTAAGTCCAGGAGAGAAACTTAATCCTTGGAGCTCAAGCAGAATATGTTACCAATAGCCCCAGGAGTATTTGGGAACTGAAAACTGGGAGTCTAGAGAGGTTTTGATATTCTGAGGTGATTTGTATCTGGGAACCAGTGCAGGAGGGAGGGATTGCATCCACACAATTGCTACCAGGAACATATACAGGAACAACTCTCTTGCTGCTTAAAGAGAGTTCATGGAATCCAGTGCTGGTAGGCTGTCCAGAAAACTTAAGCTTTATTGCACTGTTAAATAAGTTTAGTCCTGGCCACTTGAGGCAGGGAAAGTCATCTGACATCATAATAAGAACTAAAATCTGGGACGCCTGGGTGGCTCAGTGGGTTGAGCATCCAACTCTTGATTTCAGCTCAGGTCGTGATCTCATGGTTATTGGGATGGAGCCCCAAGTTTGGCTCTGTGCTGGCAGCACAGATCCTGCTTGGGATTCTCTCTCTCTTTCTCTCTCTGCCTTTCCCCCATTTGTTCTCTCTCTCTCTCTCTCTCAAAATAAAACTTAAAAAAAAAAACTAAAATCTGCTGGATATTCTTGAAATTATATTCTTCACACTTTAAAAAAATTGACACTACTTTTTAAAAAGCAATCCTCTTTCTTGAATAAAAAAATTCTCTGTGGATATTAGTAGTCAGGGTTCTCCAGAAAAATAGAACCAATAGGATATATTGGAGAGAAAGAGAGAAATCTATTTTAAGGAACTGGCTCACTCAATTGTGGGGGGGGGGGGGGGTCCAATCTCAAATCTGCAAGGCAGGTTAATAGGCCGGAAATTCTGGCTACAGTTGATGCAGTCTTGAGTCAGAAGGCAAACTGGATGCAGAATTCCTTCCTCTGCAGGGGACCCAGACTTTTCTTTTAAGGCCTTCAACTGATTGGGTGAGGTATTTCCACAACATGGAGGTGGCACAAAGTCTGCTGATTTAACTGTTAATCACATCTAAAACATACCTTCACAACAATATCTGGACTGTTATTTGGGGCCTAGCCAAATTGACACATAAAATTACATAACACAGTAAATGAGTGTTTTCATTCACTTGTGAGACTGGGGACCATTAGAACCTATTAGAACTTTCATTCAGTAGTTTTGTCTGCAATAAGTGGCCCCTGTCATCCTAGAATACCACTCCTTCTTCTGTTAGAGCTGATTCATTTCTGTTTTATTATAGAGACGCCTTACTAAAAAAAAAAAAAAAAAGATGATTACACCATAAGAGGTGAAGACAGGAAACTGAGGAATTTCCATAACAACACGGTCTATGATCATCTTACAAAAGTAGTGAAAGGATTATTGTCTCGGCACATGAAACGATGCTCAACATCACTCATCATCAGGAAAATACAAATCAAAACCACATCAAGATACCACTTCACAGAGTGGCTAAAATGAACAAATCAGGAGACTATAGATCCTGGAGAGGATGTGGAGAAACAGGAACCCTCTTGCATTGTTGGTGGGAATGCAAACTGGTGCAGCCTCTCTAGAAAACAGTGTGGAGATTCCTCAAAAAATTAAAAATAGAACTACCCTATGACCCAGCACTAGCACTGCTAGGAATCTCCCCAAGGGATACAGGAGTGCTGATGCATAGGGGCACTTGTATCCCAATGTTTATGGCAGCACTTTCAAAAATAGCCAAATTAGGGAAAGAACCTAAATGCCCATCAACTGATGAATGGATAAAGAAGATGTGGTTTATACATACAATGGAATACTACTTGGCAATGAGAAAGAATGAAATCCTGCCATTTGCAGCAACGTGGATGGAACTGGAGAGTGTGATGCTAAGTGAAATAAGTCAGTCAGAGAAAGATAGATACCATATGTTTTCACTCATCTGTGGATCTTGAGAAACTTAACAGATGGCCATGAGGGAAGGGAAGGGGGGAAAATGTTACAAACAGAGAGGGAGGGAGGCAAACCATAAGAGACTCTTAAATACAGAGAACAAACTGAGGGTTGGTGGAGGTTGGGGGAGAGGGGAAAGTGGGTGATGGGCATTGAGGAAGGCACCTGTTGGGATGAGCACTGGGTGTTGTATGGAAACCAATCTGACAATAAATTATATTAATAAATTAATTAAATAAATAAATAAATAAATAAAAGAATTATTGTCTGGGTACAGCACAGAGGTATAACTTTGTATACTAGCAAATCGTGTCTTTCCAAGTAAGATAAATCAGCTGAGCTAACAATAAAGATCCTGCTTCTGAATGGGTCATAGGAAGAAATAGGGCAATGAAAGGAGCCCCACTTCTGAACTGCCTTAGTCAATGGAGATGCACGAGTGGGAAACAGGAATCTTAACTATGAAGTAAGTCTTGGTGACTGTGCGGTAGCAATGTATGAGAACGCCACATTTATTTCTTTATATAGTCATTAATTTCTACTTCAAACCTACAGTTAGCTCCTTTGAATCAATCACCAAATGTAGGGGATTTAAGATCAAGAATGGGAGAGGCAGGGTGGCTGATCAACATATATATTTAACAATTCATGGGCACCAAGTGATCGGAATAGATGCTGATGGTAGCTCAGGATCAAGGATTCAGTATACGTACCTTGCTGTGCCAGTCCTCAACCCTTAGGCTGCTTTTCGTAGAAAGGTTCAGGGGGCCCACACAGGTGGGGTTAGGCTTCTGGGTAACAGAGGGCACTGGGCTGAAGGGGCAACGGGCCTTAGGGCAGTGATTATTTCCCAACCAGTATGAACTAGTCTCAATAACTTAGGAACAGGTGCCACCACTTGGAGTAGTATATGAGCTAAGCCTCACTTCAGGAGAGAACACATGGAAAATGGGAGGCACATGGCACCTCATTCTTCTGCATCTAGTATGCCTCATTAAATGAGCCTCTTTTCCTTTGTGAAATTCCTGGTGTTAAAAGAGGTCAATTTGATTGCCCACCTGAGGAAGTCAGGGAAGAGCAGAACAAGCCATTATTCTTTGCCCTTTTTTGTGGTCGACACGAAATTTCTGTAGGAGCTCATCGGTTCATTATTAGTAATTTGAAATTAGAAAGCATTACTTTTTAAAAAAGTAAGTAAAACAAAGCTGTAAACTAGAAATTCAATGTGTCTCGCGGCCGATCAGCAGTTTTGCAAAGACACTAAATCAAATCGAGCAAACGAATGTATCTGAGGAGGCAACAGTTAGCTGCTGTTCTTGCTTCCTTCACTTTAAGCTATCAGAGAATGCAATGATGGGAGTTTATACTCTCCAAGACTAAACTTGTTTAAAAAATAAAACTTACTAGACATCTAATTGCAAGCAAATTATTTAGTTTCTGAGTTTCAGTTTTTCCATCAGTAAAGTGGGGTTGTTAAAAATAGTGACAATCTCCTAGGTTTGCAAGAAATAAAAGGGATAATCCATACGAAATGCTTAGCACAATGCTAAGCACATAGAAAGTGATTAAAAATAGTTTTTATAGCTCTTTATGGTAAAATTGGGGTTTTGAGAATCCTGAATCAGCTTTGTTCAATCTCGCACTCAGAAATCTGTAGGAAGGAAAAGAGGAAGCCCTGTGTCAGCAGTAGAAATAATTTAAGCTTACATGGACAAAACAGTGAGAGGTAGTAGCAACTATTAGAATGAATTTTTGATTTTTCTATCCAGTAAATTTGAATTAAATCTTTATTATAAATTGCTTCTCACAACCACAATTGAAAATATTCTTTTTTTTTTTTAAATATTATGTTTATTTATTTTGAGAGAGAGAGAAAGAGAAAGAGACAGAGTGCAAGTGGGGCAGGAGACAGAATCTGAAGCAGACTCCAGGCTCTTAGTTATCAGTGCAGAGCCCGATGCGGGGCTCAAACCCACAAGTGTGAGATCATTACCTGATCCGAAGTCAATCACTCAACCGACTGAGCCACCCAGGCACCACGAAAATATTATTTCATGTGTAATGGATCAACAAGATTTATATCTCATTTAATTCATATATAAATCAATTTAAAAAGAACTTTAATACCTATAACCTCTTTGAAAAATAGCCCCTAAAATTGTATTTTTATAGTATTATATGCATGTTTCTTTCCCATTACATACCTACTATGTATAAAATATAATATTTTTTCTAGTTGATTTGTTGACTTATGTTTTGCAAGCATTTTCTCCTAGATTATGGCTTATCTTTTTACTTTTAAAAATGTTCTCTGATAAACCTAGTTTTTATTTAATTTTAATAAAAATATGTATCAATATTTTCTTTTGTGTGATATTTTAAACCACTCATGGTTTAACTTAGAGTAATAAAAAAAAACTCTTCCTATATTTTATACTAGTGTTTTTGAAGGTGTACTTTTCACATTTACATCTTTATACACTTGAAATAAATTTTTGTGTATGAAATACAAATCTAATTTTCCCCCTATATAGGCAACCAATAATAGCAGTGCCATGTACTGAAAAGATGATTTTCTCCAGCTGATCAGCAAAGCCACTTTGATATAGATCAAATTTTCATGTGTTCTTGGACTTGAATCTGGACCTTCTGTTTGTTTCCATTAATCTGTTGTGTACCCTTGTGTCAATACTTCCATTTTAGAACATCCTGGTTATACAAAAAGATTTACTGCAAGGAGAATTAAATGATTAAATCCTGTAGGGCATTAACAACTTAACTGTAAAAAAAATCTAACTCATGTCATATTTCAGGAACCATTTATTCTGTAAAATCAGTAAGCTACGTTACTGTGTGGTTATAGTGTTTAACATTTACTTCCCATGGGTGAAAACTCTGGTCATGTAACAACATCTATTGAACTCAATACCTATACGTGCAGTGAATGAATGGATGACCAACCATCATTGGATGTAGAATTTCTGGCATGTTTGTTCACAACAACTTCATTACTCAAGTGTACTTTATGTTTGTAGTTCTTGTGGCAAAGGTGTGCAAGCTTATCCAAAGCTCAGAGCTTCTAGGAATGAATGCCCTCAAAGGCATTAATCCTTTTGCCCTGGCATTTCACTTCTGCACTGAGCTTCAAGGAATTCTTCATATATTTGTGTGTGTGTGTGTGTGTGTGTGTGAGAGAGAGAGAGAGAGAGAGAGAGACAGAGACAGCGACAGAAACAGAGACAGACACAGAGAGTGTGTGAACAGGTGTGCTAAGGGGTGAGGGTGAGGGTAAGGTTAAGTTGCATTGATCATTCTCAAATTTTTTTCCTATTCAAGTTTTTCAAAATATGCACATAGACCTAAGTGTTTGTGTTGAGACACTCAGTGCTGGTTGTCAGCAACAGAGCTCTTACTGCAGGAGGCAGACTTCTCCAATAAGGAGAAGAAAGGAAATGAAAGGCTGTAATAGAACCTAGCCCTAAGGCAAGTTCAGGCAGCTGTGAAGGATCTTTTAAAAATTTTTATGGCAAATTGGCATCTCATTTTGAATTTATGGGAAATTGATTATTCAAAAGTCAGTTGGGAAAGAAGCAGCAGGAAATGAGTCTTATTCTATGGGAATTTAGTTGTAGAGGGGAGAATAGGGTGTGTGCAGTCTCATTTACAATGTGAGCCCTAAATATATCATGATGATTACTAGTAAGAGTCCCAAAGCAATTTCTGCCAAGGCTCAAAGGGAGAGGAAAGTAGATTTGGATAAAAACCACAAGCACCCGAGGCTGATGGGATCCTCGAACTCACTGAAATTGGAGCAGTGTACTTTTTAAGTATTTCCAAGGGCACACCCAGTCCCTAAGTTAAATTAAATTCTGTTGGAATTAAAAGATATGTTTGAAAATGTGTGTGCTCTCAGATACTATTTATAAATTTACTTTTATTAAGCAGTTTATAATTTCCTTTTATGAAAACTATAAAATTTCAGGCTAACAAAAATCTTAAAGAAAAATCTTTAAAGAAAATTTTAGATAAAATTAGATAAAATCATTTTAGATAAAATAAAGATAAAATTTTAGAGATTGACTATCTGCTCCTGATTAATTCAGAACCTGATTCAATGTCTGGAAATACATGTTCTGAGCAAGTGTTTGTTGAATCGACAAGGTCCAATGTGTAATCTGGTATGAAACCTAAAACATAAGATGTAAAGTGATGCTAAGATATTCTGGGTTGTGAGAGCCCCAGTTCCAGGGTCCTCCCAAACTTAGGATGTGGGGCACCCCTCTGCCAAAGCCCTAGTTTTCAGTCGTTGATGAGTATCTCTAATAATGTCTACTTTGTTCATAGTGAGGCTGTGAATGGATAGAGACTCTGTAAAAGGAACTACAATAACAATATAATGTCAGTCTCTGGGAAGGCTACATTAAATCGTTTTAACTGTACATCCGGAAAGCCTGGTGTGAACTCTCATTCGGTGACATGGATTTCACAGTTCATGCCTTCGTTTCAAGCTTTCAAGGACTATCTGCTGGGAAGCTGCTAGATATCAGGGAGTAGCATAGCCATTAGCCAGGGACATTCATTCATTCAACAAATATTTATTAAATATTTACTATGTGAGTGAACAAGGCAATGCCCTGTCTACACAGAGCTTACATTCAGAGTGTGGAGCCAGCAAATAAAACATCACAGAAATAAATATGTCACAAATGGAATTGTGCAAAACGCTGTGAAGAAGAAGAGTGGTGGGTCAAATTGACTCTGGACACCCAGAGTAAGTCACTTAAGTGTTAGTGGAAGGTTAGAACTTGTTTTTGAAAATGACTTGAGGGGCGCCTGGGTGGCGCAGTCGGTTGAGCGTCCGACTTCAGCCAGGTCACGATCTCACGGTCCGTGAGTTCGAGCCCCGCGTCAGGCTCTGGGCTGATGGCTCGGAGCCTGGAGCCTGTTTCCGATTCTGTGTCTCCCTCTCTCTCTGCCCCTCCCCCATTCATGCTCTGTCTCTCTCTGTCCCAAAAATAAATAAAAAAACGTTGGAAAAAAAAAAAATTTAAAAAAAAAAAAAATAAAAAAAAAAAAAAAAGAAAATGACTTGAAATTATTAAAAGCCAGGTAAGATCTTATACAATATGACTGCAAAGCAAAGGCAAAGTTCTAAAATCATGAAAACATGACCACATGAACATACAGGATTGTTGTTTTAGAGGGTAAGTTTTCCAAAAGGCAAACCTGAGAGAGAACCATGTTTTCGCTCAAAACCATTCAATGGGGAGCCTGGGTGGCTCAGTCGGTTGAGTGTCTGACTCTTGATTTCAGCTCAGGTCATGATCCCAGGGTCATGGGATCAAGCCCCATGTCAGGCTCCACGGTGAGCATGAAGCCTACTTAAGAATCTCCCTCTCTCCCTCTGCCTCAATCGCCCACTTATTCTCTGTCTCTTTCTAAAATTAAAACAAAACAACAACCAAAACATTCATTCAGTGGTCTCTCTTAGCCCTAGGATAATGTCCAATTGTTTTTGATGTAACCCACAACGTCCTTCACCATCTAGATCTGCACCCTGCTTCCCTCCATGGCCCCCTCTGCCATCTCCATCATACCCTCCCGCTCACACCCTTCTCTCTGTTAGCTCCTTCTTCTTCCAGTTACCAGTTTAGCCATGGCCGCCCTTGAAGTCTTCTCAGATACTGAGTCTGGGTCCAGTGCCCTGCCCTGTGTGCTTGTGGTTTCTTTTATGTTCCCTCTACGAGCACTTACTGTGGGCATCAACTGCTTATTCAATTGCTTGCGAACGTGTGATGTCTTCAGAACGTGACTTCTAGGAAGGCAGGGTTCAGGGTATGTATGCATACATGGGGATATAAATGCATATGTGGCTCAGCTAGACAGAATGGTGGTGGGAAGGAGGAGGAAGCAAGGCTGTGCTCCTTGGCACAGATGCCAGAGATACCTGCCCATTGGGCTGACCTGGGTATTAAAGATGAGTGAGAATCACACCAGACCTGTGCTTCTAGAGTCACCATGCCCGGGTTTGACTCCCAGGCTCTTTGTGCCACATGACCAACCCAGGGCAGCTCTTGTCATGCATCAAGGCCACGGGGGGGGGGGGGGGGGGTAAGCAAGAACTGGACTTAAAACTCGTCCCACTGCTCATCAAACCTTATGCCTGGCATAGGGCTCTTCCTGCTCTGAAGAAGAGGCACCACTTTCTTGACAAAGATGAAATCTATACTCTAAGAGGTCCTGGTGGCCGAGCTCCCCTGGGGGCTATAGGGACACAGAGGGGCACGTATCTTTTTGTAACTCCTTTGCCCAGTGGGGCCCATTTCTGTAATTTGTCTACCCTTAGTGCCTTTTCTGGATTTGATACAAGGGCCAGATACAGGCTACCTTGCCAGGCTGAGATCTTGGGCACGTTACCAATCTCTCAATAAACATCAGCTTTATCAGTATCTACACCTCATGTAGGACACAGGCTCCTCGGAAGCCTGTGTCAGATAATCCGCATAAGACACTTAAGCACAGAGAAAGTGTTCAAAACTGGTAGCAGTTTTAAGTGTTTAAAACATTCGGGATCTTCTGCCACCATTTTGTCTTAGAAAACAACAAAAAAAATCTCTTCAGGAAATGTGCCCTTTCCTCAAACTGGGTAGGAGGTGCCAGAAGCTCCAGAGATGCCTTCTAATTTGCCTATTCTGCTTACATTTCTTGTTAAATCTCTCTTTGTGTATTATTCCCTTCTAGGCTCACTTGTAAAACTGCAGGATGCTGATTTCCTTACACATAATATAATTCTCACAATGGATATTTAAAATTTATGGCCAAATCTCCCACATGAAGGTGGTCTGGCAGCCATAATTTTTTCCTTCTGTACATAAATGACTATTAACTTGTTGGCGTTTTGCAGACAGGTTTTGACGAACTATGATATTTTGCTTAAAATCATTCCAAGAATAATGTCAGACTTCGTAATTGCCTTACCCATGACCACCAGCCAGCAGAATTCACCTCCACTGCACAGCTTGTATTAAAAGGAATCAAACTACAGCCACAGAACCGTGAATTTGAGAACCCAGGGCAGACAGCAACTTGACTCTAAGGTTTTGGGAATGTATTCAAAAGGGGCAAAGCTCAGACTATAAATATCTGTAAGTTGATTTCTACAAGCAAAGAAATATGCTGTGAGAATGGCTTTCGTGGCCTCTTTCAGATGAAAAACCTTGGCAGATGGTTTAACGTGAAAACAAAGCAATAATCAAAATTCAGTCACAGTGGCGATAAAAGTATTTCAGTTTGTAGTTGGGTGCTGTTTAGAACAAATGTTCCCAGATACCAGACAACGTTAAAATGTTCATTTGTTCGGAGCGGGATCAGACAAATGTATATATGTAACATTTATATATATAAAAACAAATGCATATATTTATGTCAGAGCTACATTGGCAACCATCTTTACTCAGGAAAAATGGTCAGTTATTTTGAGATTGTGTCCTTTCAACTTCTTTGATGTTAAAGTGTTCTTTCTTTATGTAATGATTTCCATAGCAAATGATAGTTGTCAATCTGTGGAAAGTTTAAAAATTGGCAGCCTCTAAATTTTGCTTTTTTTGGAAATGTTAATGCTACAGAAAATCCAAAAGCCTCAGAACCAAAAGACTGACTGTATTTTCTATTTTCTAGACCACTGGTTTGCTCTCATATAGACTAAGCTAACTTACCCTCCGTCAAAGAATTGCAGGGGTAGGGGTGGGAGGGGGGTGCTGAAACCTTCTACAAATTCTCAGACACAACCTCAAGGCAAACAGGTTTGCGTGGAGAGCCCACCATGTAGAAATCCACCGAGAAGGGATTATGAGATTTTCATGTTTCTTGAATGGAAAATAAAGAGGGAAAATAATTTAGGGGCTCCGGGTGGTTCAGTCGGCTAAGCGTTCAACTTCGGCTCAGGTCATGATCTCACTGTTCGTGGGTTTGAGCCCCACATTGGGTTCTGTGCTGACAGCTCAGAGCCCGGAGCCTGTTTCAGATTCTGTGTCTCCCTCTCTCTCTGTCCCTCCCCTGCTCGCGCTCTGTCTCTCTCTCTCAAAAATAAACATTAAAAAAATAAATTAAAAAAAAATTTTAGAAAGAGGAAAAAGAATTTTTAAAAAATCAAGCTCACCTATGCAATATATAGTTCCATTAGGACCTTCGCTCAAAACCTGACACTTTTACATTATTTTGTACCATTACCAACAAACGAACTTTCTCACATGTATTCAACAGGGAACAGCTCTATGCCTCGCAACCCTGGATAACATTGCTTTTCCTAGAGGGGCCTTTCTGTCCTCAACTTAAGACAAGGTTTGGCCTCAATTGCTAAAGTCCCTCCCAACAGTAATATTACACACTCACTCGCTACTTCAGCTGTCAAATACTACTCCACTCCCTGGAATAGCTTGCTTGATGGGAAGGTTTGAATGGAGGTGAGGGAACAGCAAGGGTTATTAACAATTGCAAAAAGTGCCGTATGTGGCCAGTTCAAAGATCTACGTTCATGTATCACTGTGTCCTTTTTCTTGCTTCTTAACATTCTTATTTAATCCTATTCTCCTACTAAGAACCCACTGTCGCTCTTCATTATTCAATCAGGGACGTGTCACCAGAGCATTTGCTGGGCCAGCAGGTGATGAAGAGGAGGGACAGGCCTGTTGTGCTCAAGAGTAAGTCTGTGCCCGTGAAAAGAGGATAGGGCTGCTCAGCTCCGGTACCTTAGGGCCACACTGGGAAATCTTTGAGACAAGACAGAATTCTGACTTTTTGAGTGTATAATCTCTAGGATGTTTTAAATAAATTTTTTATGTTTATTTTTGAGAGAGAGAGAGAAAGAGAGAGTAGGAGAAGGAAGAGAGAGAGGGAGACAGAGGATCTGAAGCAGGCTGTGTGCTGACAGCCGCGAACCTGATGTGGGACTCGAACTCACAAACCATGAGATCATGACCTGAGCTTAACTCACATGCTCAGGCGCCCCTAGAATTTTTATAGTTGGCAACACTTAAAATTTTGACAACTTGATGACCATACAACTATTCCAGCTGACAGGCAGGCCGCTGGATAAAAGTTCTGATAGTCAAGATTCTGTCACATAGCTCTGACTTATTTCAGGGTCCCCAAACACATTTTTCTTTTCGTCATGTTCTTGGAATCAGCAGCTGAGTCCAACACTCTTGATTTCAAGATGAGGGCATAAGAACACAGGCTTTGAAGAAAGACAGATCTTGATACAAGTTCTGATTCCGTCACTTGCTACCTTGTAAAAGTTACTTAACTATTTTGTACCTCAGTTCCCCTAGCTTTAAAATAAAGTCACTAGTTCCTACCTTCCAGTTGTTAAAGGGTTGGTTCCCCTCCTTTCCCCTATTCCTTCCAGGTGGAGGGTATCTTTGGGCACATCTTTGTGTTCCACCAGTGTCTCTTTCTCTGCAGGCCACTCTCCTGGATTCTGCAGAAACTTCAAGGTCTGACTTCTGTCTAACTCTCTGATGCCCCCCTTCCAGACCAGTTCAGTGTGAAGGGACCTCTCGGCCTTACCCTCTGTAAGCATTTGTTTTTGCTTTCAACAGGACTCTTTTTTCTTTTCTCTTTCCTTCCTTCTCTCCTTCCTTCCTTTCTCTTTCTTTCTTTCTGTCTTTCTTTCTTTATCTTTCTTTTTCTTTCTTTCTTTCATCTTCTTTTTCTTTCTTCTCTTTCTTTCTCTCTCTCTCTCCCTCTCTCTTTCTCTCTTGTTCCTTATCTCATTCTGGATTTCGGAGAATGTATTAAAAATGATCAACTCCCATTTTCCAATTCTAACCTCAACTAGAAAGAGTGAAATTTTTTTGAAAAGAGACCATGCTCAGAAATTATACAGGGTTCAAATTTTGATCCGGTTTAAGCATCATGCCATGGATGGAGCTATAGAGTCCCCCTGCAGGATACAAAAGTTACATACAGGAGAAGTCAATCTTGGAAAAAAGGTGTATTTTGGGAGCACCTGGGTGGCTCAGTTGGTTAAGCATCTGACTCTTGATCTCAGTTCAGGTCTTGATCTTAGGGTTGTGAGTTCAAGCCCCATGTTGGGCCCTGCTTTGGGTGTGAAGCCTACCTTGAAAAAAAAAAAAGAAAGAAAGGTATGTTTTCAATGATGGCTTTTTTAATACCAACATGGAACGATTTTAATAGCCACAACCAGGAACCTCTTTTTCTTCTACCCTGATGGTTAAATAACAACAATAACATCAATAATAACAGCTAGGATGTATTGTCACGGCTGCTTCCTCTTGTACCCCAAAACATGGCCCTAGTTCTGAATTGCTAATAAGATCTTGCTCTGGGCTGTGTCCAAATTTGATGGTGAAATGCAGTAGATACACCAAGGTACGAGGAAGCCCCAGGAGTGTTTTTTGTCAAAGCCTTGCTTCAGTGATAAAGCTTGCCCTCTAAGGAGATAAGTAATGCCCTCCTGCAACAATCCATTTCAATATCTGTCCAGTACAGGTTTCTCTGGAGATTTATTTGCGCTAAGTTCCCATGATGTCACATAGAGGCAGTGATCTGGAAACAGAGAGAAGTGTTTGGGGGATTATTTCAATGACTAATTGGTCAGGGCCAGTGGGAATAGAGGACACAAAAGCAGTGAGCCTTTCTTATTTGGGATAAATGATCGGCTGTTAATTATTCATCTGGCTTCTGCAGCCATCAGAACCGGCCATACACGCACATGATGTGCCCTGAGTCCAGAAGGAACAAATACTGTCATGAGAATAAAACGTTCTTGTGTGTGCTTAGAGGGAACTGTCTGTAAAACTTTGAAAACTTGGTTATGTGGCCAGAAAAAAAGTTTGACGAACAAAGTGAATGTTGTCCTGCTGGACTGTAACTTAAGAAGACAAGCAAAGGGCTGGATGGAGGAGGGCGGCCAAGGAAGTCATTTTATTGATGCTACTAGACTAGGTCTGAGGGCTCTCGCCACACTGTCAGTTCACACCCCCCACTACCAGCAACGAACTCCCCAACACCAGGACAAAGTCTTTGAATCCCTACACCCTTTTTTTCTTAACTTTTAAAAACTTTAAAAAGTTTATTCATTTATTTTGAAAGAAGGAGAGCACCAGTGGGAAAGGGCAGAGAGAGAGAGAGAGAGAGAGAGAGAATCCCAAGAAGATTTAGTGTGGAACCCGATGTAGGACTGAAACTCACAAACCGTGAGATCATGACCTGAGCTGAAACCAACAACCAGACACTTAACTGTCTGAGCCACGCACATTTGACACACACACCTTCCACCATAGGTTTTAGAGACTCCCTGTTACTTCTAAACTTTCCTTGTGGTTATTTTTCCAGGACAAAAAGGTTTGGGGTGGGCTTTAAAATATGATTTCCCCAAAGTTTTGCAGGTCTCTAGAATAGTGGTCAGAATCACTTTAAGTCGATCAGTGAAACAAATAAAATACAAGAGTCTCAGATTTAAAGTTTCAAGTGAAATGTCACACTTTTTTTTCAGGGGCTTGTAGGAAGGAGGCAGGGGTTATTCCGGTCACCTGTGGCTGTAGATACCTCTACTTAACCTGTGCCTTCAGCAACTGAACGTCTGGTCATTTCACCTCCTTCCCACTCATTCTGGCCCTTGAGAATTCTTCTTGAGAGAAGCCTCTCCCAGTGCCTCATAGCTGATTCGAGGATAGGGTTGTGAAGGGCTTGTCTCATAGTATGGCTGGTCCTGTGAGAATGAGCTTCCTCTGGGCCCAGAAACTATAAGAAAGAAACAAGGAAAGGAAAATTGGAGACTACTCAATTTTGTCTTACGGAAATTAGAGGAGTCCAGTGGTGAAATTTCATCAAGATGAGAACTATATAATTTCCCTTATAAGCCGAAAATAGAGTGTTAAGGAAGCCCTGCCCTGTGGGCAAATCACAGTAAAAGTCAAAGGTGGTTAGTAACGCTACCGACACACTCAAGCCTTCCTTCCTTCATTCACACATGGCAATGTGGTCCACCAGTTTTCGGAGACCTGCCTCTGGAGTGGGGATTGACAGAGAGGCGGGTGGGGGGAGAGAATTATATACACCAACATGAAGAACTTGTTAATATTTGTCATTAAGTAAAAGCCAAAATCCTTCAAAACACCTACCAGGACCTCTGGGGCCTGGCCTATCCCCTCTTTTCGTGCTCCCTACTTTCTCTCTCTCACTTACTCTAGCCACACTCTTGGCTATTCTTTGAACGTGCCAGGCTTTTCCTTTCCCTGGAACAGCCTTCTCCTGAATATCCACCTGGCTCCTTCGCCCCAGCCCTTCCCGTCTGGGTTTCACCCACACCTACATTCCCTTTTCCTCACCCTCTGTATTGCACTCCACTTTCCATCTGGTAGTCTCTATATTCAATTCCTACCTTATTCATTGTGTCTCTCCTGACTACAATGTAAGCTTTCCGAGGGTAGAGACTTGTGCTAAATCTCCGGTGACTAAAATGGTGCATGGTAAATTCCAGGCACTCCAGTACATATTTGCTTAGTAAATAAATGTATGAAAGAGTGGATGGGGCCCCAACATATGTGGACCATGTTCATTCAACACCCCTGCAGAAATATCTTCTGGGATGAGGTTTGATATTTTATTTTATTTTATTTTATTTTACTTTATTTTATTTTATTTTATTTATTTTATTTTAGCTTAATTTTATTTTATTTTTAAAGTTTTTTTATTTTGAGAGAGAGAGAGAGCATGAGTGGGCAAGATTCAGAGAGAGAGGGAAAGAGAGAGAGAACCTCAAGCAGGCTTGGTGCTGACAGCTGGCTCAGGGCTCTATCTAACAAACTGTGGGATCATGACCTGAGTTGAAAACACCAGTCAGATGCTTAACCAACTGAGCCACCCAGGAGTCCTGAGATTTGATGTTTTAGGAAGAACTTATATAAAACATGACTTTATACAAATGACGGTCTTTCCCACCTGTTCAGAGTTTAAAAACATGGGCCATGTTGTTACCCAAGGTCTTTCACACAATCATCAACACAATAAATTCCTTCAAGAATCCAGGGCCAGGAGTCTCTTCCACAGTGACACTTATTTGCATCTTTTAAAACTTACATACAGACCCCACAGCCCCTTTCTCTTAGCTTCCAGGAAAATAACTTGATATCATTGTTGTTACATAGGAAGACTGTGTGTGTACGTGCGTGCACACGTGCAGGAGGCTGTTCTAATTAAAATGATCTGCTTTCACGGTCCATGAGTTCGAGCCCCGCATTGGGCTCTGTGTTGACAGCTCAGAGCCTGGAGCCTGCTTCAGATTCTGTGCCTCCCTCTCTCTCTGTCCGCCACCCCACCCCCCACTCTCTCAAAAAGTAAATAAACATAAAAAAAATTTTTTTTTAAATGTCATCAGTAGGGGTGCCTGGGTGGCTCAGTCGGTTGAGCGTCCGGCTTCGGCTCAGGTCTTGATATCATGGTTTGTGAGTTCGAGCCCGGCGTCGGGCTGTGTGCTGACAGCTCGGAGCCTGGAGCCTGCTTCAGATTCTGTGTCTCCCTCTCTGCCCCTCCCCCCTCATGCTCTGGCTCTCTCAAATAAATAAATGTTTTTAAAAAGTTAAAAATAAAATAATCTGCTTACAAAAGTAAACTTTTCCATTTTCACTTGCTAATTCTATTTTCTACTGACACAAGCATGTGTATGTATTTTCTAACTCCTTATTATGTTGCATGGAGTTAGAAGTGATGTTATTTTACTGTCTCCTGGGAGAACTCCTAGCCCTTAAAATTGCTTCTGAGTCCTCCGAAATGGACAGAACTCTAAAAGAGTTCAAATACCATTGTACTAGAATAAACCAAAAGGAGAGTCGTCTCCCAGAACACTGGGGGAGGGGGGCAAGGAGAGATGGGAAGCTGAAGGAGAAGGACGACCCTGATAGGAGAGGGGGAATACTGTGCCACACTGCCTCCAAACCAACCCAAAGGTATCCTGGAATCTCCATTAGTCTGTTGAGAGCAGCATTCACGTTGGCCTCTATCCAAGCAGGTTTAGTGGGAAAAGTATTAACGCCTGCAAGGTGGTCCCACAGCAAAATCCCTGAGGATAGAGGTTCCAGTATAGCCAGGGAAAAGCTATAGGAACAGGCAGATTCCAACACCAAGGTGTCTGTTAAGTGAAAAGGCACCATATCATATACCAAACTGCAGAGTTAGTATGGCAGCCGGCAGAGAAATGGTGGAAACCTGTACGGCCCACCGATGGACACAAAATGAGCGAGCAGGGCTGTCCTCGGAGAACGTAATCTACATACCAGAACAGGCATGGGTTTGTTTGGGTCTAAGCCATGGCAACAAATTTTAGCTTTGGAGCTCTCAGAACAGCTGTACCGAGGGGCCTTGGGCAAGGCCGGGCCATGGGTTCCTGGACTCCCTACTCTGGGCTCTGTTGTATTATATCTTCAAACAACACCTAAGTGTTAAACCTTCAGTTCATTTGCACAGCGCAGCTAAGAAAACAAAGCAACTCCCAGACCTCCCTGTGTGGCTGCAGACAACCTTTCCCCTTACCTTCCCCCTCCCAGACTGAAGTAGTTTTCAATAGTTTGAAACGGTGGGGGGTGGGGTGGGGGTGGGGAACAAACAAACTTGCTCCTTACTTTCAGAGTGGAAAGCATTGAAGGAATGAATTATGATTAAACACAAAAACAAAAACCAAACTATTGTTTAGGAGAGGCCGAAGTCATTGCAGGGGGTGTGAATGGATGTATATCCATCAGCACAGACCTTCAATCCCCACAGGTGGTTTCATGTCAGACTGGAAGAAATTTAGGCGGCCTTCCAGTTAAATGATTTACAAATCTCGCTCTTGAAAACCCGAGAAATCCAGAGTCTCTCTGATGGTTTTGCAAATTTGAAGTATTTCTGCTAAAAAATTAAGTTCAAGTGCCCAGTGCTCGCCTCTTGCCTGTTTTATGTGTGAGGTTCTGAAGATGTTTCAAAAGAGAGTTACCAAAACAAATAAAGTGTACAAACCACTGATCCAGTTAATTTTTATAGAGAAGGAAGGTCTGGTTAGGATTGGTTAAGTGCCATTTCCAGGGTCAGAGAAATAATTAGTAATCAACCTGGCTAAACACCCAAATCCCTTACTCCTGACTCAGGGCAGCAAATCTCCAACTTACTCCCGCCACACACCCGCCACCCCACATTGGAGTTTATTTTGAAAGTTCAGGAAAATTAACACTCCTAATCTGGAATGATGGGGAAAAAAACATGAACTTACCATTTGAGATTTACTCACTCCGTTTGTAAGCGTGCCCAGCCAGTGCCGGCATTCGGTGCCCCAGCTCAGGCACCAGCCACATCTGTGTGGGACACTGTGTCTGCTCAGCTTTCCATGAGCGCCAGACCAATCCTGGAGAGGAAGAAGGATGAAAGAAATCAGCAAAACTCCCCACGTAGATATATTTTCATGCATCTAATTTTCAGAAACTGAAGCATGAGTCTCTGATTTCAGACCCAAGAAGAAGTGAGAAAAATGTTGGTTTCTACCAGTAGTCTCTGAAGCCTCACCTCCCCTCCTCCAAAGTATGTTGGTCTGGGGACCAACGGCGTCAGTGGCATCCACCGGAAGCTTATCAAAACTGCATGTTCACCGGCTCCATTTCAGTCCTACCAAATCATAATCTCAAGATCCTCAGGTCACTTGCAGATTAAGGTCAGAAGCACTGATCTAGAACCAGAACAGATGCTTCCCCCAAGGTGGTCTCCAGACCAGCAGGATCAGCTTCACCTAGGAATTTGGCCGAAATGCAGATTTTTTGCCCTGCTCCAGACCAACTAAATCGGAAACTGTGGGTTTGGGCTCAACAATCTAGTTTCAACAGCCCTCCAGAAGATTCTGATGCTCAGTAAAGTTTGAAAACCAACGGGCTAAAATACGAAGACAAGCACAACTCAGGACATTTACTCTAAAAAAAAAAAGAGAAAGGGTAAACCAGTATTTCCCAAATTGTATTCTGTAGAATAAGGTTTAAAGAATAGATTTTCTTTAAATAAAACGGTCAGACATATTTAGGAAGTACATAGTTAAAACTTAATTGTTTTTATTTTTCATGGCAAGACTACTCAGCTTAAATGTGCATCGCAAATTTCTGAGACAGTTCATAGAGATTCTCAAATTTATTTTGGATGGCTGAAAATTTAAGCTAATCACTCATTCACATGTTGATAATAGGTCTCATTTTCTGAACCAAGGATTAACAATTTGAATCCGTTTTTTGAGTAATATTTCTTACTGTCTCCTAGAGAAGAGGCTGGATAGGTTGTTTGTAGGGCTGGATGTTCGCATACACAATCTCATTTAAGCATTGTGACAATTCTCTAAGACATTGGAGAACTATCCTAGAGGGTGAAAGGGCACACTGATGAAAAAACAACAACACAGGCTCCAACGAGTTCTGTCGCTTCTCTAAGATTAGAAGGTTCTTAAGTGAGGGAACACCAGTCAAAGAAGTTGGTCTACTGGTCAATTGCCCTAGGTGCTGCCAATCCACGAGAAGCTCTAAAACATTGTAGGAAACATTATGAGAGAAAGTGATAATTTACTAGGGCAATTCTTGAGGACAGGACTTCATGGGGATTGATGGGATACTTTGCTACCCAGCTTAGAGTCAGGGATGGAGACTCCTAAGGGAGATTCTGGAGTAACACCGGCTGACTCCAGGCTCAGGACTTCTTTGCTGAGTGGGGTGGATGAGTATGAGCGAGAGCTAAATGGGTCAGAGCATTTAAATGGGTCTGCTTCCAAGGATTCTACATCTCTTCCTTTCCTGCCAAAATGCTCAGCCTTCCCTCTGCATTAAGTGTTGAATAAAAATAACAAAAAATGGGAAGCCTGGGTATCTCGGTTGGTCAAGTATCCAACTCTGGATATTGGCTCAGGTCATGATCTCATGGTTCCTGAGTTTGAGCCCTTCATCGGGTTCTGTGCTGACAGCCAGCCAGGAGCCTGCTTGGGATTCTCTCTCCCCCCTCTCTCTCTGCCCCTTCCCTGCTCTCTCTCTCTCTCTCTTTCCCCTCGCCCCTCTGTCTCTCAAAATAAATAAACTAAAAAAAATGCAACACCACTGATTTGGAGGTGATCCAAATGACTAGCCTGCCTGTATTGCAAGTTCAACCTTAGCGTATTGATATTGACACTCACATAGGTCTGTCAATGCCAGTGCCTGTGCACCACCTAAGCAGTCTTCTCTCTTTAAGCACTTGACACGTATACTTTGCTCAGGTTGGTCTTGAGATGAACTGAACTCACACAGTTCCCATTGGCTTCCCATTGTAATTTGTGTGAGAGTGAATTTTATTACAATCCTTTCAAGATGCTTTAGTAACTTTCCCCCCCTCTTGTTTGCTTTCAGAACACTTCGTTGCAACCTGGAACTCAAGCGAGCCCTGTAACCAAGTTATACTTCCCAAAGAATCTGAAAGTTAAGTCACACAGGTTTCTGCTGTGTAATAAATGTAATCGTTACAAGTCTAAAAGACGCTATTTCATCAACATTATTTTAGTTTGAACCAGTTTAAGAGCCTAAACGCTTAAGTCTTAAACCATAAAAGTCCATTCACATATTTCATAATATGTCTCATTTTCTGAACAAAGGATTAACAACTTGAATGTAAGAAGCAGGTGTGAGCACTCTTGATAGGTCAAAACCTTAACACCACCCAGACAAGTCTATAATTTCTGGGCACGTCGCATGGCATGCGTGAATTTTGTTTCAATATGTTTTCCATAGTGATAGCCTAGAAAGTCACAGAGCCATATCCTACCCAGACTTCCACTCCTAGTGGCACAAGTATTTGCTGATGATTGAAAGGTCATGCAAAACAGATGTGAGGGCAGTTGGATTTTTCAGCTATGCTTTAGTGGACTTAGCAGTGGTGCCTGCCATTACCAAAGAGCAGAGAGATTTTATTTCAATTGAGCCAAAAAAAAAAAAAAAAGAATCTTAGGCAACCTTGTCAGCATAATTGGACATATGTACAGTTGCTCACCAAGGTCTCACCTTTTCCACTCTTCACGCTCCACACTCACAGCCTGGAACTAACTTTGTCACACAGAGAACTGGGTGCCGGCCATCCTGACTCGCTTTCCAACATCTTATAAATAGGTATTGTCGACCTTTGTGTGTCGAAGCCATCTGATTCCCGACGGCCTTCTCATTTGTTTGGTACCACGTTGGGTGTTACCTACACCTCAGACCCACTCTCATTATTCTTGTGCTTCTTGGAAACGTAGCCAAAGCACAAAGAACAGCAAAAGGCCCATTGCAGAGAGGGCTGCCATAGCCCAAATACCTTTGAAAAGCAGATGGTCCAATCGCAAACCTCCCAAATATTTGCATCTGTGTGGCGGGCAAGTGTACAAGTCAGACTGATGTGGCTTTGAAGTTTTACATATTCTATCTAAGTTAAGTAACACTTAAACCCACCTTTTACCAACTGTATATATGAGAATTGCCCCTTATTGATAAGAGGGACTCTAAGACAATGTGGACGAAATAGTAAATGTTCTCTCTAACCTAGTCGAAAGTCTAAGTGTGAGATTTGTCACTTAGTAACTGCTTATTTTTAGAGAATTATTTCTCTGAGTGTTCATTTTCCCTTCTCTAGTACTTGGGTTAAAAAGACTTGACTCTCAGTTTCTCCAGTTATTAGAATCTTGGAGTGAATTAGCGTAACCCAGTATAACAGGTACAAAGTACAAAAATTATATGGTTCGGTTGGTTAAGCATCTGACTCTTGGTTTCAGCTCAGGTCCTGATCTTACTGTTTGTGAGATCAAGCCGTGCACCAGGTTCTGTGCTGACAGCATGGAGCCTGCTTTGGATTCTCTCTCTCTCTCTCTCTCTCTCTCTCTCTCCCACTCAGCTCTTTCAGTCTCTGTTAACAATAAAATAAACATTTTTTAAAAAGAATGTTTTAGTCACTTTTAACTGTAGGAAACAAAAAAAATCCCTTGGTTATATCTTAGTATACATCCAACAAATCTCTTAAATATTCAGAGCGTCCATTACATTGGATGTTTAGGGGTAGGCTTTGAAAAACACAATCAATGCTACATTATATTTACTTTGCATATTTAATTCTCGTAAGATTTTTGACAATAAGGGATGAAAAGTTTGTTGTTTAGGTTTCCAGTTCAGCAAGAATATATAATTCAGGTTCTGGATAATGGAGGTTTGGGTTTAGTGAAGAACATAAAGTTTTAATTTGTACCCAGATGTGCCTATTATCAATTTGTTTTCAGTTCCAAATTCAGCTTTCAGATCCCGTTCTATGACAGTGAACTGGACTCTCTAAGCATTGTTCCTTCACGGCGAGCAGTGTTAAGCTTTGTCAACTGTCAGCCAAGGAAACTACAGGAATATTGCAGAAGCCAGGGGCTTGTCTCTCTGGTTCCAAGTGCTGCGTGTTGCTTTTCCTTGCTGCAGCTGCATGCTTCATCCACGGTGCGTGTGTGTGGGGACATCTGCTGGAGCTCTGCCCCGGCTGTGCTTCCAGAATGCACAGTCTTTCGGTGACTTCACATCCCTGGCCCAGGCCCAGCCACCACCTTGCTGCCACCCTCTTGATTTGGGTACTGTGTATTCTAGGCCACCGCAGCCCTCAGCTCTCTGCGCACACCCACGCACTAAACCGTGGAAAGCTAACCTTGGCTTTCCTGCATTCTGGAGGATTTTTTTCTTGCTCCTGGCAACCTAGGAACAGCGTTGGTTGGCTTCAGCAACCAGAGAATTTATCTGCCATTCAGTGGCCTGCGACCACACTTTCTTCAACAAAATCTGATGTCCAGCCATGGGGAAGGGTGCTCATTGGAAATCTGTTCTTCCTCGGGTCCTCTCTATGTTGGGATACCCTTGGAGTTCTCTCTCCTGCTAAGTTAGGTGTGATTTCAGTCTTCTGATTGGACCCAGTCTGATCCACCAGGCGTAATCAACACACTTTCCCCTCAAGCACGAACTTATACTCTCCACAATGTATACTTTGTTGATATTGTTAAAGATCATCCAGAACCTCCTTGGATATTGAGGCACAAGCAAACTCATAGAGTCACATCATTGATTTATATCTTTCCTTGGGGCAGAAGTCCTGGGTTCACTTTGGTGCCTCTCAACTTGTTTGTGGAGCTCATTTTTATCTAAAGCATTTATTATGGTACCGGAGAACTATTAAGCAGGAGTGTAATAACTTAACAGGGCAGAATAAATGATAGGTTTCAGTTGATAAAGCTAGAATTACTTTAACTTATATTTCTAAGTTCATACTTGGAAAGCTCCATGGGTTTGTCTGCTCTCCACTTCATTCAACTAAGGAGGCTTGAGATTGTAAGGATTCTCAAGCAGACAGGAATAAGAGACAACTTCTGGGATCAGATGACATCAATAATGGTCACCTAAGCAAAGACTTCTATTTACACAAAAACTAATATTGGTATGATGGGTCACCGGAGTTCAAGTTACTACTTTCCTATTTACCAAGGGAAGTTTGGCTTATCAGTGATACACTGGGGGGGGGGTGGGGGGGGGGGTGTAATCAAAAGACAGCTCTGAAGATATTATAGTCTACTAAAATTCTTTAAACAAACAATGGTATTTTTTAGTAAGTGCTTAGAATGGCACCAGCTATGTGTGCTGTACAAGCAGAGAAAAAGAAGAGGGCGGGGGGAGAAAAAATAAACCTAAGTATATTTGAACTAGAAAGCGAATGTGACAATTAGAACATGAAAAACTAATTTGAAACCCAATTATTAACCAGAAACTTTTTCCTTTGAAACACAGATGCATTAGAGACCATGTCAATCAATCCACGGACCCGGCACAGAAGTCATTTTCCCTGGGAACTATACTGCCTGAAGAGAAATTGAAAACTCTACTCTCTGTGAATTACAAATTGTTTTATTTTTCTCCCTGAGGTCAGTGATCAGGTCTTCTGACATGGAAATGCTTTATTCTTCTACACTAAGCAATGGCTCCAAGCTTTATTGTATGTGATTACACGCAGTTACAAGCACAGGGAAAAGAATGGCCTTCTTGGCCAACTTTCATTTACCAGGGCTCCCCCAGTGCTCTGCCCTTAGTGCCGATCACTAAACACACCTTGTTTCTCCTCAACTCTGGGTTCAAGGTGTGGAAGCCACACCTTTCTTATTAATCATTGATGTAATCTTGCCACCTACTCAGCCTCTAAATCATGGAATAAAGAGTAAATGTTCAGTAATATAATACCGTAGACAAATGGTTTGTTCCAGATTTTCCTCGTAAAGCAAACAGTTGAGTAATCAGATGCTTGCCACACTAAAAATACCTTTGCATATCTCCTTAGGAGAAGAAACACACAGGCTACTTCTGACTTTTGGAGGGGAAGGGAGTCTTTGACAAACTTTCGGGCTTGGCGCTTCCTGAGTTAAATGCTCTCATTCATAAGTACGACACAAAACCGTATCAGTCTGAGATTTCTGTTGGGTAGCCATGTGTCCTAGCCCCTTTCCTCTTTTAAATTTTAAATACTGCAAAGGAACCGTTTTCCCCGGGAGGCTCCCACCCTTGGGATGAGACCCCCTCTGCGGAATTTTGGCACCCTATTAATTAGTGGTTACGAGTGGGAGCTGCTCTCTCTCAGCAACTCCTATTCTGCCATCAGTCAAGTGTGATTCTGTAATAAATTCCCACGAAGCAAACTATTTCTGGTAATTCTCCCTAATTAACACCAGGCCCGCTAATAATACATCAGTACCTATGTGTTTCTGATAGAACCAAGATCTTGTCTGAGAATACTCAAAAAGGGAAGCCGCCAACCTAAATTAAGCTTTTGCTGGCAAAAAGGATTTTATACGTAGTTCTGGAAGAAAACCTTTGATAATCTTATATTGGGGACATTTTGAACAGAAAACACCGAACGACAGGGAGGCTTGTTTCTGGTTTGAGCACTGAATGGGGATTTATTGTGAACACACACTGTTGAGTCTTAAGCCTATAAATCTTGTACTGGATTACTGTTTCTTAACGAAGGAATGACAGATCTCTTATTTTGTTGGTGCATTTTAATGTGCAATGACGTGATTGATAGAAACCAAACAGCAGCTATTAAAATGTCAAATGCAGACTTGATGCCCTTATAAGTTTGGCTTCTGGAGTTTAATATACTGTGAGCAAATAGACTTGAATTTGCCTTTTATTTCCAATATACAGCCTGCAACAGAAACATTCCTCTTAACTTTATACACTTGGAAAAAAAAATCTGACTCAAATCAATAAACAAATGAGGGATAGATGAGCCTATCTAGTTATAGAAAAGTTAACTAATGAGATTGGGATGAGTTAACCCTGAACGTACCGGTTGATTAAAGCGTGAAAATGTAGACGACGACTTACATTATTTAAATAGGATATGTGATACAAATAGTGCTTGATAGGACAGGTTATTCCAATAAACGGTTTCAGCAATGAGTATTTTTTTAAAACAATGGAACTTATTTGTTAATTTACAACCATGCTATGTGTACTTGCTACATGCACAGCATAAACATGGATCGAGGCAGAATAAATGTGACACTTTTCAAATGTTTTGTTTCTGGGACATTTTGATAGGCAAATGTCATAAAAGAGGGATTCTCCTGGGAATTGTCATTTCTCTTCCGATCCTGCAAACCCTGTTATCCCCATGATCACTTTGATGGGACCCACGTGCCACCCACAAAAAGAAAAACCAGGAGAGCCTGTTTACATCACTGCGGCCATTTATTTATTATGTGCACATTAAGGTGTAACTATGCTGATTATATTTCTCATGTGGTGTTTATTCAAAAATATAGCCAAAAGCAAAACAGTACAGACATATACAAACCGAAAAATGTAAAGCAACAGAAAATACAGATTAACAGAAAGGCAAATGATATTTTGAAAATCCAAAGCCAGTATCTTAAAACATGCAGAGGATTAGGGATGACAGTGATGCCACGTTAGATCCGTGTAAAATTATTCAGTGTTTTCCCCTCTCTTATGTCTGAAAGGCCTCTCCTTTCGACAGGGATGATTGAAAAACTCTAAACATTACAAAAATGTTAATACAACACTAGATTCCTACTTGAACAAGGGAGAGGAAGGAATTATTTTCTATGAAAGTGTCCTAGTACACTACCCTGTGAAAATGGCACCATGAAAACATTTTTGTTGTAGATGACTTTTAACCGTAAGGTTTCAACTGACAGTTGGAAGATTGCAACTCTTATCTGTCTTAACACTGTGACCAAATGACGAGGCTGTAGTGTTCGGCTGTAAATGGAGCCCGAATCCGTAAGAAATAGTATGCTGCTATGAACATAAACAGTGGGGATCCTCTCTCGGCCGCCACTCCAGTGGGCAACATTCAGCCCTTGGAAGTCTACAAAATGTTATAAATTGGAACCTGTCACTAGCATTTTCGAATTTGGGTAATACAAGTGGGGGATGCTTTAGAGTCATATACTGTAATTTTAATCTGTATTATACTAAGTACAGCATTCCAAAATATACATCAAGAAAGACTACAAGTAAATGCTCTACAGTAAAGAGGTAATAATTAAAAAAAAAATGCTACTGATCTGGAATATTTATAATCAGAAAAATAAATATTCAGGGAGCTCGCCAGAAGAATAAAGTGCTCTGCCAGTTATTAAAAGATTAATGCTGGTATATTAAATATGGCATTCCCCACTGGAAAATACAGAGATTCTTCTGGGTTATAATCAATATTTATTTCACAGGATTAACTGTTTTAGGAACAGATATAAAGCTTTGCCACAAAAGAGGACAAAGCACAAAGACAAAATGATAAATTAGGAAGAAGTAATGTTATCCTTTTAGGGACAAAATTTAGAGGAATGCAAAATTACGCTCCATGAATAGTGTGTATGAAGAAAAATCGAATAAAAATGAGATCCTTAGTGTAAGGTAACTTAATAAGAAATCCAGGTCAAATAAAATTCTTTAAAGGAAATACCTAAATGCCACTGACTTTTCAAATACTATCTTGGCACAGAATCTATAAAGGCAAAACTAAACAACCAAAAAAAAAAAAATCTCTACTACATCAAAACAAAACCACCAATTTATATCACGTAAAGAAAGAGACTGACATTAAGATATGTGACCACGCACATTAGCCAGCACAAACTCTACAGGTGGTTTCAGCAGCAATGAGAAATAACGCACAATTCAGTCCCAGCACTCTGTTTCGAAAATAAAACTTCCTGCCTCCCTACAGATGCAGGGCGAGGAGGTAGTTGGGGGTTGCTACTGGTGAAGCCACTTCATGTCACCCTGTTCATTCTTTTATTCCCAGTTAATTATTATCTGTATATAATATAAATCTGCTAGGCCATAAATTAACAGCTTTCAGGACAGATGCCTTGCAAAGTTCTTAGGGAGGTTAAACAAATATTAGAGCCTAAAACCTCCCTCTATAACAAACACACACACACAATGGAAGTGAAGTTGTTAGTGAGTTATGGGGCAGGGAGGGTTTGGGGTTCTGTCTCAACTTTAAAAGCACCTTGCCCCAGACAAATTGATATTATACCTTAGTGGGATCATGGGCTTGCATCCATTCTAGAAACAAAGGGAAAAACTATTCAATGTCATAATCTGTTTTCTCACTGGGCAAATATCAATACGATTCACAATTTCACCATAATGGTTGCTCTGTCTTCATGTGTTATCTACATAATTTCCCCCTCCAAATACAGAAAACAAATAACGAGCCAGTCTGGGCGACTGATCATGTTTCCCTCCTATACTACCAACCTCTAGGAGTAAACGTTTTCCAAACTTCATGATCACATTTGGAAGTGATTCATTTATTATTGAGAGAGCTACTGAAAGAAAACAAACAAACAAACAAAAATCCTAGATTTTATCACATCCGCAAGCCAATCTTTTACTTTTCTAATGCAGAATGAAAGAAAAAAATTATTCTGCGAAGAGAGTTCTCGAACCTTTATCAGTCAGTAGTACAAATCTGAAACTTACCTAATGGACTTATTGTCCAAAAGGGGGGGATTTTTAAAAATTTTGGATACAATCCTCTGATTTACCATAATTCTTAACCACACTCTTTTCTACTTACTCTCTTAACCTCAGCATGAGGGAAGGGGGAAAAATGGAGTTTGACTAATATAGGTGATAAAACAGTGAATACGTAAATAGAAATGGCCATATTTTAATAAAAGGCAAAAATTTGACACTTATAAACTACATGGTGGCTTTTTGGAGGGGGATAGATGAGAGAAATATCACACCTCCTATTGGCAGGGCGCATTTTGATAAAAAATCTCAATGGTCTTCCCCACTGGAATGATCAGCTAGAAGACAAAAAAGTACATACGGTTTTTTAAAAAACTGATACCTACTACTGATAAAATTTTGTTTAAACTATTTCCTCTTTTAAAGATAAGCACTATTTTTGAAAAAATACATTTTACCTACTGACGATGCAAGGCAATTTTCATTGCCTTTTACGGATTTACTCAGAACTACCTAACAAGGAAAGAAAGTATAATTACCTCAGCCTAAATGTTAGAGGTTTTTATTCTAAAGTTTAATTCTTCACTAATTTATTCTATGATGAATTTAATAGTCAACCAGGAAATTGGCTTTTATAAAAGTTATTTTATGGGCAGAAAATAGAGGAAAAAGTAATCATAAATGCCAAACTGTCTCTCTACTTTACGAAGCCAAATATTTCCTCATAGACTTGGTTTTTAAAGCTGGAATTTATCCCTTCAGGGTCACTATTATTTTTCAAAACTCCTACAAATATTAAATCTAAAAACTAATCGGTAATTCTAATTCTTCTCTTTCTCTTCAAATTTCTTCTCCTCCCCTGAGCTGTTGACTTTCAAAAATTCACAGAATGAGCATGTTTCTTGCAAAGTGGCTTGTCCTTCTTGGAGAAAAAGGTCTGACCTTCCAAACTTTCGCAACATACCTGAAAAAGAAGCATTATTTAAAAGAATATCGTTATTTTATCAAATATGCCTAAGAAGGGGAAATGATTTTTCACCCACTGGATAAGACAAAGCACTTCAGTTGGTTGTATTGGACATTCTGATATTTAACCATTACTATGGTATCTCATGCAATCTTTCAAAAGCAATGAAGAATGACTTTTTTCTGGAATGCATTCTGATTTATTTAAATCAGTGATCACTATTTTTCTTTATGATAAGTGAAGCACTTGGCTCTGATGAAAAAATTAAGACATAAAGAGGTCACATTAAATATAAGTTCTCTTCCCAAATTCTAATCAATGCCTCCTGTTGTAGGGACCCAGAGCATTCAAAACAAAAACAAATACAACTGCTTTGCCAGATATTCCGAAGGCCCCAGACACATAGACGTAGACTGCCTGAGAATTCTTTTTAATTCATTTCTTTGTTCCTTATAGTAAAAACCCTGGTCAACATCTGGCTACTGGATGATTATACAGTCTGTTGACTATCTACATTTATGTCTTCTTGTCTTTCCTATTGCCTTTGGTAAGTGTAATGGTCATGAGCATCTCTACCAGAGAACAGGAGCAAGCAAATCTGCTACCAGTTGTTACATTTTATAGATACCCTGAAGTCTAAGAGATGGAGGAGGTGAGCAAGGTCAATGGTCATGTTTGGGGAAATCCTTTGATTCCTATTAACATAACTTTTTCCCTTCATACAACGGGTATTGAGAATTATAAGATATATTAAATCCGATTAAAAAAAGCAAATATCTGAACAGAATATCTCTATTGGATATTTACTTTCTAAATTAAAAATAAAAGTCTTAGGGTAATGTAAATCTCTCAATCTATCTCTGCCATTAAAAATAAAACCAAATGAGGAGGGCACCTTTTGGGATGAGCACTGGGTGTTGTATGGAAATCAATTTGACAATAAATTTCATATATTAAAAAAATAATAATAAATTAAAAAAATAAATAAATAAAACCAAAAATGTGAAAATATCAAATACAATAGGTAGACTATAGGTTTATTATAGTCTCAAAAAGAAAAAAAAAATTATTCATGGACTATTGCTAAGGAAGGAGGCAAATCAACATATAGTTTGCTTCCATGATTAATTCAACAATAGATTTTTTTTAGAATTGTTTGTTTCTATTTCAAGTACTCATGTTTCCAAAAATTACTAAGAACACTCCAATAAAACAGAGTTTTAAAAAAATGTCAAGGTCTCTTACTGTTTTAAGAAATATACAGCTTCTCCTTATAAACATAAATTAAAAATAGGACCTTCTCTAAAGGGGTAAGCACCTTATTCTGTGCCAAGTAATTCAAAATAATGCCAAAAAATTTAATGAACAACTTTGAAGATCACTGTAAAAATACTTCTGGGTGTGAAGGTCTGAAAGATACAAAACCTGCTATTTCCATTTAGTGCTTAGGTGAAAACTGGCCATACTTGCTCCTCTCACTTGGAAATAAGAGTTTACTTACTGAGCATACAAAGCAGGTGTCATGCCAGGTAAAGCCCAGGGCCTCCAGGAACATGTCGCCAGCCTCTATGGGAAATTCACATCCACGGCATATGGTACCAAAAAGGGCATAATAATCTGTATTGGGGCGGGGTGGGGGTGGGGAGACATAATTTAAACATGAGAAAGCTTTAGAATAAGAATTCCTAGAAAGCAGCAACAAAATTGGAATTAAATGAGAAGATGAAGTTACTAGTAACTGGAAAATTTTCAGAGGGTATGTTTTGGCTTGAGACACATGTGTAGTGTGGTTCAGGTTACCTGTGGGGTAAATGCTATTTATTTACATAACTTAACGTCCTTTATTCTGTTTTTTTTTTTTTTTTTAATTTTTTTAATGTGTATTTATTTTTGAGACAGAGAGAGACAGAGCATGAATGGGGGAGGGTCAGAGAGAGGGAGACACAGAATCCGAAATGGGCTCCAGGCTCCGAGCTGTCAGCACAGAGCCCGACGCGGGGCTCGAACTCACAGACCGCGAGATCATGACCTGAGCCGAAGTCGGCCGCTTAAACAACTGAGCCACCCAGGCGCCCCTATTCTGTTTTTCTACGTAATACTTCTCACTTATCTCCAGCTACTTAAATGTCCAACTTCATATGAAGAACAACTCTGTTCTCTGATAAGCTATCAACAGACATGACTGTTTTAACAAAAGACAACAGAACTTCCAAAAACTAGCAACAGTAAGACTAAAGAACATAAATCAAGAAGAAATATCTGATATCCCAGCACATTTCATAGAGTATCTAACTTGGTAGGAAAGAAAAAAAGTCACAAGAAACTTCCATGAATAAGAGCCTTGACTGAGGTTCTAGCTGGACTGTATCCTAACAGTATTAGCCACTAATTCTTTTGCTGCAATTTCCTTTCAATTGTAAGACTTTGTGCTGAAAATCCTTAGCCAGAGAACACCATTAACTTGACACAGAGTAGTTATAAAATGCCAATAGGATTTCCTTCTAAAGAAAGCAGTTTTGATAAGATGTTTCTTTATTATTACTAAATTAGAATTTACTGGCAATTTTCTTTTATGCAGCCATTCTCACTACTTGTGTTTACTCCAACCTGGGCTGGAGCGGAAAGTAGACTATCATTTCCAACTTGATTTACCTTCCTTAACAATCTTCAGTATTCCTTAGCACCATTTGCTCCACACCTATCCACTGAGTCCTACTATGTGCCAGGCACTGTTCTAGGCACTAAAGAGTGCCACAATGGTGAAAAAGACAGATGTGGCTGCTCTCTTTAGGGTGATTATATCTTCATTGGGAGCAGGATGTTGTTGTTTATTGTATTTTTCAAACAAGTGATAATAATTTCACATTGTGAAAAGGACCATGAAGAAAAGAATCCTGTGATACAGAATAGTTAAGGGAAGTATGTAACACTCCATTAAATAGGTGGGTTATGAAAGGCTTCTCTAAAGAGGTAACAGTTGGGCTGAGGCATGACAAAAAAAGGAGAACTCACCACAGAAAAGCTGTGGAAGAACATATCGGTTAGAAGAAACTGCAAATACAAAGACCCTGAGGCAGGAAGAATCTCAGCATATTCAGAAAAGCAAAGGGGTGATGACATATGCCTGACAGAGGGTAAGGTAGTAGAAGAAAAGGGTGGCAAAGCATGTCTAGTAAGGAATGTATGTTTACTCAAGTGGAAGCCAACAAAGGTATCAAGCATAATCTAATTCACACTGAAACAAATATTATCATAACTTCTATTTAAAGGTTGGGGAAAGAAGACAGACCATCTTAGTTGGTGATCAGAACATCCAGGCAAAGGGTGAGTTGGATTTAGTTGTGACCACTGAGGTGAAGAGAAAAGAATGAATTTATATACACTGAGGGTACTGCTAGAATTTACTAATTACACTGGATATGAGGAGAGTAAGGGAAAGAACAGAATCTTAGATTTTGGGATAGTGGACAGTGGGGCATTTATTGAAATGGGAAAGGCTGAGCTAATAACAAGTGTTGGAGGTTAAAAAAATACAAGAGTAGATCATGTTGATTAGAAGTGACATTTATTTTTTGTTTTAAAAAAAAATTTTTTTTAACGTTTATTTATTTTTGAGACAGAGAGAGACACAGCATGAACGAGGGAGGGTCAGAGAAGAGGGAGACACAGAATCTGAACCAGGCTCCAGGTTCTGAGCTGTCAGCACAGAGCCCAACGTGGGGCTGGAACTCACAGACCGTGAGATCATGACCTGAGCTGAAGTCAGACGCTTAACCGACTGAGCCACCCAGGCGCCCCTAGAAGTGACATTTAAATAAATCTTCAAAAATATTTTTCCTTTTCTGTAAGCAATTTTGGGGTTTTAAAAATCTTCCTTCTTAGACTACATGAATATGATATTAAGGCTAGATAGCTGTATAGGTATGTAGCTGGACAGGGACTATCTGCCAGTTAGTCAAAATGTCTTGCAAAACTTAATTTTAAAACAAACAAACAAACAAACAAACAAACACCTCTTTCTTCAGAAGAATTAAGTGAAATCACAAAATGTGAAATATTCTGATTGAGTCAGGGTAGCAGCTTGTAGCCATCCTGTCCCCAAATAGCCCCCCGACGAGATAGGTCACTGGTGTCTCCATAGAGCTTCCGGGTGGATAGTCTGGCATAGATCCGCGCTGCTCCTAACTCAGCTGGAAGGAATGAGTGAGCAATAAAAGGTCACGTGATGCTACCAGCCTCAAATTAGAAGCTGACTGCTCCCTTAACTCAATAGTGTACAACATTCCTTTCCTCCAGCACCACACTTTGCATTTCAAGGTAGATCAACAACTCTAAAGTGGAAATGCAGCGGTGATGAATGCAGGCATGATGAAGGAAAATATTTTGTTTTTTGAAACATATGTGTGGTACTAATATCTAAGAGGAATAATAACAAATAAGTGTTATAAAAGTTCACTTACAGCCTTTGGGAAAGAAAAGGAAGTGTTCAGAGCTCACGTAGTAAGACAAATGTAGCAGATTGGTCCTTAGAGTCCAGTTTATTAAAAATAATTTTACTAAGGGAGCAATCCAAGCCAAGGTTACCCTTCCATTCAGTAAGAGTAACAAAGGACTTCCAATTTATTTTCAAGGCGGTTGCCTTAAACAGCAAATCAATATCATGTTCAATAGCTGAATACTTCTCATGTTTGTAACCACTCAAAATTCACCATTAGAGGTAGCTTTCAGCTACACAATGTGGTGGAATTCATATCCATAAACTATTAGGGATTCAAGTAAAATATTTTCCTACTAGATAATGCATACATACATGCTCATTTCTCTTCAGGAAACTGGGAATATCTGTTTTGACGAAATCACATAAAAGTTTTACATAGTTTTTTGCTGTATATTTAGAGTAACATTAAATGCCCCCAAAACAATTTGGAAATCCACTTTGTCCCCTACTGCCTTTCAACTTGGTAGTAACATTAAGGGTTAAGTTTATTCAAAATTTAAGAAACTAATGGCTTCAGGATCTTACCAGTCTCACAGTATGGTTCACCATCCTCCAAATGAAAAACATTATTACGAATGGGTTTTCCACAGGCCACACACACAAAACAGGAAACATGCCAAGTTTGTTTCAAAGCATTGATGACCTCCTGTTACAGAAAGGCAATTGGATATAAAGAAAGATGATCATACACAGATGCTTGCTCTATTAGTTGTACCAACACAGCCCTTTTAAACTGACCCAATGTAGGCACACGCTTTGTCGTTACCATCAGCTTTTCCTCTAAAGACACACTCACAAATGGTCTAAACTGATACCCTATATAATACGTGAGTTTTCAGTAAACTTATTTAAATAACGACTGTTGTGTTACTTAAACATTATATAGGGAGTGAATAAAGTAAGCATTTCATGAGTACTTGCTGTAATACATTCTGCTTTCTCTCAAAAGGGTGTCAGGGAATATTACAAAGGTTTCATAGTATTATCTTGAAAATGTCATGGAGGGAAAAAAAAAGAAAAGGAAATGTCATGGAGGAAGGGCAAAATGTTCAAAAATTAAAACAAACTTATGCTTTGGTGTATTATGGGAGTAATAACATAATCAGTGTAATCCAATCAGTTTAACACATGTTTACAGTTCTGGAAATCAGCTGTGACTACACGAAGCACACACTCAAATGAGCATCTAAAATTTGAACCACAAAGTATGGATTCTAGTCAACAATGACCCAATGGTTAAAAATACCAAGTATCAAAACAAAACAAAACAAAACAAAACAAAACAAAACAAAACAACAAGTATCAAAGACTTGGGCCAGAGTTTAATTAGTAAAAGAAGTCTTATTAAGAAGCTGGTTTTGCAAGGAATCATTTCTTTGGATTGACAGAGATGGAGCCATTAAACATTATTTTTTGAAGATGAGTTAATAAAATGGGATTTACTCTTTTATCACAAAAAAAGAGGATGCTACACATAAAGTATGGTTACAATTTTGTAAATGAATTACAAAGAGCAAATTGGAAGAAAATACATCCTAAGCTTAACAGGAATTATCTGGGACTGGTAAATATATAGGTCATTTTAATATTCTTCTTTACATCTTTTTGGTATTTTCTAATTATTTAGAGTGAAATATTTTTATAATAAAAAACTGTCAAAATACAATGATACAGAGTAAATTATTAGCCACAGAAAATGCAACAGTTCCCTAGTGATGGATAATGGGAAGACATGGCAGTAATTTAGATCCAAAAAGATCACCATGAAAATGTACAACAAATATACACTGAACCAAATCATTTCTCATGGCTCTTAGCATTTACTTCCCTTCCTATCCTTGAGACTGATTCCTATCCCTTAGAACAGGCAATTGAACAACTGAAACAACCCAGAGGATCTGTCCCTGTAGTGAAGTTCTGGCCCATCTCTAAGGCAATGAGGATAAGATTTCCATTTCCTACAACCTCATTTGGTTCTAAGACTGTTACCTGACTTTGTGTTATTAATGATTCTAGAATTCCATAGACTGTATTTATATAAAGTATTAACATATATTCAACTTCTTATTTGTCACTTGGGAAGGTATAGCCCGTATGTTGCTACTTTTTTGTTCCCAACATGTTGTACAAATTAATAATACAGAAATATTCCATGAAGAATATTTATAATTTAAGTGTCCTCAAAGTTTTAGACCCACTTAAAGATGTAACATGAAATTAAAACTACTCAATAATTTATACTAACTTTTCTCTCAACTGACACAAATTAAACTTTCATTATTACATTTTTATAGAGAGAATGGCAGAATTCAGCAATGCCATCTCCATCTTCTGTATTAGTTTTAGGAGTTTCGTATGGGACCAGGCACCTTGGCCACTTCTAAAATAAAATTCCAACTCCTGGTCACCCACAGGAAATGACTGACCCTTTCTTTGCAAATTGCAAACTGAGTATTCCAGAGCAGGAAATTCATTCATTCATCATTATTCATTATGTATCTGACTCCTACATTACTTCCTTTTCGAAAAGGGGGAAAAAAAAAAAAGGTGGTTAGATTATTTTTCTATTACATGTCTACTCTCATAAAATAGGTTATATTTTTAAACATTATATGCATTTAAGAAAAATATATCATTTATAAGCTTCATGTCTTATATATTTCATGAGATCTGTGCCCTGTGCTTGAACCCTGACAAATGGGGAAATGCTGGTCTTATAAAAGCTATGGAATTTAATTTAAAACAGTGAAGGTGTCAGTTCTGAGAACTCTGATGTGTGTGGTCCTGTGCGACCTCTTCATTCCTGAGCAAACAGGGTCCTGTTGAGGTAGCACACCCACAGTAAATTATTTTTTTCCCCACAGTGGCTAGACTTTCCCCAGACAAGCGAACACTCAGTAAGACAAACCCAAAGACAACTTAACCCCACGAGTCCGATATACTTCTACAGAGGTCTATTTAGTTTTGCTTTACAATAATAAACAGTGATGAAAACAGAGAGGGGATCAAGCAAGAAGAAAATAAAAAGGAAAACTGATGTAAGGGTTTCAAAACAAAAAAATTATTGTGCTTTAAAGCTCATTCAGAATAAACAGGTTTCTGATACTTACTCCAAGGATCTTCCTTTGACATCGACCACATTCAGGAGCGAAGAATTTCTCATAGCACAGCTCACAATACAGGGATCCCTTTTCCTCCACAAATCCAATGTAGGCCATTGTATTTTTGCAGTGAGCACAGTTAAACTCTTCTGGGTGCCAAGATTTCCCCAGTGCCACTAGGAATGGTCCCCTGCCAGAAGAAAAGAGATCGAGTTGGCTTGGGAATAAAAGTTTCTAAAGTTAGCTTGGACAGAACCTCTTTTATGCAATGTCCAAACAATTAAATACTTGCTCAATTATCCTTCTCAAGGGCTGAAAACATAGGCGCAGTAAATTTACATAGGAACTCTCTGCGCATTTATGTGAAGAGAATAAAGGGGAGGAGTAAAAAGCACTTAAGGGATTCCTTCAAGAAAGGCCATTTCCCCCACTTTTTTTCATCTTCAACAGATTTGGTGGTTATGTTTTTTTTTTTTTTTTAATTTTTTTAATGTTTATTTATTCTTGAGACAGAGAGAGACAGAGCATGAATGGGGGAGGGTCAGAGAGAGAGGGAGACACAGAATCTGAAGCAGGCTCCAGGCTCTGAGCTGTCAGCACAGAGCCCGACTCGGGCCTGAACTCACGGACCGTGAGATCATGACCTGAGCTGAAGCCGGACGCTCAACCGGCTGAGCCACCCAGGCACCACAGTGGTTATGTTTTTTGAGTTGCAATGAGTGGGTCTGTCTGCATCATGATAATGAATGAGAATGAGGATGTTAACTCTGACATAAAATGAAATAACCAGGAAAAAAAATACATGGTTTAGACAGAGATGAGAAGTTGACATTTCTATAAAATAGACAAAAGAGAAATCTCAATTTGGTAATGTCAGGAGTCTTAAAAACAGTAATAATTATTACCTGAGAAAACACTGCAGTCAATTTCTCTTCCCCGCACATTGTTTCATATACTTATTTCTCAACTCTATTAAACATATCAAATGTTTATGACCCCTCCAAATAGACTATGGAAACTGTCAACTGGATATTAGAGACTGTTTTGAAGCTACTTAGAAAGGTTTTATTTAATTAAAACATGACTGATTTTTAATGCACATTTGTTTCAAGGTAACAAATGTTTGTAAAGAGATTTTTTTCCATTAAATACTATATAGTCATGAACTGATAAGGCGGGTTTGGTTTCCTTGACAGGAATCCATTATGAACCCTTATCTAGTCATGAAGCCTGCAGAGATGAACCATTCTAGCCTCTGCAACGTACTTTTCAGTAGCTCCATCCCACTAATTTTTATTCACAGAGTGGCTTTACCTCCAAGGCACTTTTACACTTATCCAATTTGTCCATACAACATTCCTGTGAGATAGACCAGGGCAGTTATTACAAACTCAGTTTAACAGATGGAGAAGCTGAGATACAGAATGTTCAAAAGATTGACAAATATCATAAAATGACTGACTGAGTGAAGGCCAGAAGCTGAATTTCCTGATTTGTAGCAAACTGGTATAGTCAACTGAATGTTCTGCTTTTCATCTCATTACCATCAATTATCATCACTGAGTGACACACAGTTAATTGTCAGTGAGCACGGATACCTGACTTCTAGGCAGATTATAGGAAAAGTCATAGTAATGAGCATCACAAAATCGAAGCATTTTTTAGCCTTTAATGATAACGTAAACCTCAGTATTCAGTAACTATTTCCCACTGGGAAATTCTTTGCAAATACAGTGATGTTTACTCAGAACCAGCACCTAATCCTCCAAGAGTCAAAAAAGTAAAAAAGTTCTTGATGAATGATAAAAATGTGTTCTTTGAGGTATAAGAGGGTATTTTGTAGCCTCATTTTTTGTTAACTTGTTTTTTATTAATAACATGATGCCACTTTTATCAGCTGGTGCATGCAGTTCTCCTGAGCATTTGAGACAAATACTTTATTATTATGTTTTTAAGCTTTAGGGCACCATAGTTTTGTTATCACTAACAAGGAGTGTCTTTGTTAACTAATTCCTGCCAGAGAAAGAAAGGGCTATAGATCACTTATTCTGTAACCAAATATGTTACTTTGGGTAGGTTGTCCCTCAATTTTTAATTGGATAATAAATAACAGTTCTACTCAACAAGCTCCTTCTTCTCATTTTCTCAGTATATATTCAAAGATAAACCAAGGAGTCACAATGCTCAAAGCTAGACAAAGTTTCATGAGTCCACTGAGCTTTTCCACCAAGTGGGTATCTGGTTATACAAGCTTGAAAAGGCTGCCAGGTTCAATTTACTGTGACCATAACATAGAGTCTGGTAGAACTGTGCTAACATTTGCTTGGACACTAAAGGCAGATTTCAAAGAATTTGTTAGACTGAATTTTTTTTATGAGGGCACATCTTCCAGCTCCTCCATAGGCTGGATGGCCCCTGAAGGCCTGTATCTGTATTCAGCTTTCCAGTTTGCAAAAGTCAATCTAATCAAACTCCACATTCCGTATGGATGCACTTGAGAGCTTTTCTCCACAAACATGGCTGTCAGTGCCAGAAAATATTTAACAAAATTCATCTGAGAAAAGAACAACTGATTGAGGAATACACACTCCATTTTTAGATTTCCTAAAATATGTGTTGAAACCAAGTCAGACCAGCAGAGAAGGACGTTCTGCGATTCATGGCATATTGGACCTGATCCATTCCACAGAATGATTCCTTTAATGACCGGTGCTCAGCCTGACACCATCAGTCTACACTGACACTTGTCCTAGGAAACAGCCTTGTGACAGTCACCCTTGCTCCTCCTCTAAGTTGCTATTGAGAGTGTTATCTGTTAGAGATCATACAGGGTCATTTTCATGTGGACTCTCTGGAGAAAGTCCTTCAGGTTTGTGTAGTAAGAACAGTTTTGCTTCTTCTGAGAAATAGGGTTTTTACTCATCGTACAGTAAATTTAAAAATTAACTTTCTTTGTTGACCACTAGAAGGCTTAAAGCCAAATTTAGTCAAACCCTAGGCAAGTATGTAAGGTCATTATTATAGGTTTTGCCAAGTCTGAATGAGCACATTTTTGACCAGTCTTCATTTTTAATGGTCCCATTCATGATTTTCATTATTCTTTTGCTTCCTTTTATAATTTAGAAGATTTTCTTGTATTTCATGTATTCTTAAAAATGTTTTTAAAAGGTTTATAGAATAGTGCCTAGTACAAATAAATTAATTAAATTAATTAAAACTATCATCAGTTGAGGGACACCTGGGTGGCTCAGTCAGCTGAACGTCCGACTTTGGCTCAGGTCGTGATTTCATGGCTTGTGAGTTGGAGCCCTGCGTCGGGCTCTGTGCTTGCTTTGGATTCTGTGTCTCCCTCTCTCTCTGCCCCTTCCCTGTTCTCTCTCTCTCTTCTCAAAAATAAACATTAAAAAAATTAAAAAAAAAAACTATCATTGATTGAAAGAATAAGTTTAAGATACCTCCTTACTTTCTTATCAAATCTAAATAGTGAAATGTCTTAACAACAGTAAAGAAACACTCTCTGCACCTTTAAAAACTGAGCCGAATATAACTTTTGTTCCTGCCAGAGCTCCTTTCTTAAACATGCTCAGTGTGGTACTGCCCCAACCGGGTATTCCCTGGCCCAGCTGAAAGAGCACCTTTCCCATCATGTCCTTGAAGTTATGTATAGATGAAACAATAAAATCTCTTATATATATAACAAAGTACTCTTTTCTGTGTTGGCAGAGACTAATTTAACAAATTCATTAACACAGGATTAACACTGAAGAAGTTCTTCTTGTTCCAGGTAGATTGGGTTTCCATCTGTGACCTGGACAGACAGGCTTGGGTAACAGCAAAGTGGAATTAAGTATGCAGCTACCTCTCTTCCAGTCCTCCACGCCACTGTCTTTCCCAAGTACTCCTTGAGTGACAAAGGAAGAGACAGGAAAGAGTTAAAGGACTGACTGGCTGACAAAGAGTTAACCTAGCTCATGAAACTTTTTAGCCTCTTGATCTTCTGAGACTTATACCAAAAAGAAAAGAGAGAGAGAGAGAGAGAGAGAGAGAGAGAGAGAGAGAAAGGAAGGTGGGGAAAGATGTCAAAAGGAACAGGAAAAGAAAAGCTTACACGGTGAGAAGGTGAAAGGGGTTGCAAATTTCAACAGGCATAACCTAACAGGGATTCAGCTTCAAAATCAAATGCTCCCTTCTTGCCTCCCTTTGTAATTTAACTTGAACAATAACTCTCAGTGATAGAAATTAGCTCTATAAATAGATGAAGAAAATATCAGAAGCTACCTAACATTCCTAAGATCATGTGGATGATAACTGTAAAGCTGGCATTCTAAGGCTACTGGAGATTAGAAATTATATTTGACCCAAAGTTACTGCATCAATAGAAGTTAAAAATTAAAAAAAGCTAAGAAAATCAAAAGAAGTTAGTCAACAAAAGGTAAAAACAAAGCCACATGAAAAAACAACTTGTGCTCAAAGACAAAAATGGCATCTGATATTCTACTTAATTAGATATAATAAAAATGTATACACCAATTTTATATTATTAATATGGTCAAATTTTGGAAAGGGCTTGGCATGAGCAAGGAGTCCAAGAACAATGGAACCATAGGAAGAGTTTTCTGAAACAGAAAAGATCACTGGAAAAAACCACACACACACATTCACAAATACAAAGACATATGCAGGGAGAGTAAAAGAGAATGAAATACACTCAAACATGACAGTGAAACACACTCCCTTTCAATACTTACAATACTCACAATTAGCAATAGTAACAATCCTTCCTAAAATTAGAAGTGTGGCATTTCCAGTAAACTGTGCCCAAACTTTCCAATTTGGAGCATTAAATAATATATTTCTATTTTTACTGAGTATCATCTTTAATTTGTAAGCCCATTAAAATACTGCTTTTAAAAGGTTGTGAGGCCAACTGTAGCTTTTTATTTTAAAGACATAAATGACTCACTGCCCAAAAATATATGCACAGGTAAAATGAGCCTGAACATAACAGTGAATAAAAAGGACAAGTTCTAAAAAAGGTAATATTAACTGATAATTCTTTAAGTCTATTGGAGACAATTATACTCAATTATTTATATTGGTTATTATAAAATCCATGAAGCAGGAAAATGTGATTCTATATATTAAGACAAGTGAGGTATAAATTCAACTTGGAGAAACTGTTATCATACATTCCTCCAAATACTTTTTAAAAGTTCAGTCATTAACTGAACAGCAGAAAATATGGCAGGAAACAAAGCCAGGAAATGCCCTGCTCACACGGAACTTACTTTCTAGCATGGGGACAAAAAACCAAATAATGTTAAAAAAAAAAGTTAGATTTTAACAAGAGGAGGACAATGAAGCAGGGAGGGAAGATAGGGAGACTGTATATATTGGGGGGGGGGGATTAAACAGGTGGCCAGGGACACCTGTTTTAGTAAAGATCTGACGGAGGCAAAGGTGAGCCATGCAAATATCCAGGGAAAGAGAATCCAGGCAAAGGTAACACCAAGTGCATGGGCCTGATGAAGAGGCCTGGGGAGTCTGAGAAACAGCAAGAAGGCCAATGTGCCTGCAGTAGAGGAAACAAGGGGGAAATTGTCAAGTAATAAGGACAGAGAGATAATGAGGTGGCGGTGGGATGGAAGTGACTGTGTAGGGCCTTTAGGCCACTGTAAGGATTCTGGCTTCTACCAACCATTATGGGGTTTCCAGCAAAAGAGTGACATGATCTGATTTATGTTTTATCAGGATTACTCTAGCTACTGTGTTGAGAACAGACAGGTAAAGGGCAAGGGCAAAAGCAGAAAGATACTAGTTGGAAAACAACTTCATTATCCCAGGTGAGAAATAACCATGGCTTGGATCAGGGTATTAGTAGTAGTACAAACAGTGAGAAAGGTTCAGATTCTGGGTCTATTTAAAAGTTAAGAGTTAAAAGGATGTGCTGATAGATCACGTGAGATCTGGGCAACTGAGCAAACAGAGCTACCACTAAGAAGAGCAAAACTGGGAGAGAGAGCATGGTAGGCAGTATTCCAATATGGCCCCCAAGACACCAGTCTTCTGGTGTACATGGCCTGTATGATCCCCTGGTCTAGAGTGTGGGTGGAACCTGCGAATATGATGGAACATCACTCCTGTGACTAGTTTATTTTACCTGGCGAAGAGGATTATGCAGATGTCATGTGAGTTCCCTAATAAGTTGACATGGAGTTCATCAGAGATTGTTTAGGAGTGTGTTAATTTCCACATATTTGTGAATTTCCCAAAATTGTTGGTTAGGTATTTCTCATTTCACTCCATTCTGCTCAGACAACATACTTTGTATGACCATCAGTCCTTTTACATGTATTGAAACTTGTTTTATGGTTTAACACATGTGGTCTATCCTGGAGAACGTTCCATGTGCGCTTCAGAATTTGTACTCTCCTGTTATTAGACAGGATGTTCTATAGATGTCTGTTAAGTTTAGTCACAGTGTTGTCCAAGGCTTATTGTCAACTTTCTGTGCAGTGTTATACCCATTATTGAAACTAGGGTACTGAAGTTTACAATTATTGTTGAATTGTCTATATTGCTCTCATCTATTCTGCCAGTTTTTGTTTCATGTATTTTTGGGCTCTGTTATTAGGTGAATATATTAATTGTTGTATCTTCTTGATGGATTTAATTTTTTATCATTATAAAATGTCCTTCTTTTCTCTTTCAACACCTTTTTTCTTAATGGCTGTTTTATTTAATATTAGTATATAATGTCACTCCAGCCATCTTTTGGTTATAAAGTTTGCATGATGTATCTTTTTTGTACACTTGTACACTTTTATTTTCAATCTCTTGGTATCTTTTAGCGCGAAGCGTGTCTGTTATAGGCAGCATGTAACCAGACCATGATTTTATCTATTCTATAATTCTTTTAATTAGAGTGCTTAGTCTATTTACATTTAATGTGTAATTTCTGGTAAGTTAGGAATACGAGCACCATTTTGTTATTTTTTTTTTCCTAGATAGTCCTACATCTCTGTTGCCTTTCCTATATAAAAGAGGGAAAGAGGAATTAAGCTCATCAGCTGACAGTGAAAATGGGAAATAAGTTATTACAGGTCTAAGGAGAAAAAAGAAAACATAAAACTGGCTTTCTGGGAGATGGAAAAGTAAACATACTAGAGACATACAGCAGATTTTTGTCACTATTAAGAACATATCTGAGTGACACCTAGATGGCTGAGTCAGTTGAGCATCCAACTCTTGATTTTGGCTCAGGTCATGATCCCAGGGTGGCAGGATCAAGCCCCTCATGGAGCTCTACTCTGAGCATGGAGCCTGCTTGAGATTCATTCTCATTCTCATTCTCATTCTCTCTCTCTCTCTCTCTCTCTCTCTCTCTCTCTCTCTCCCCCCCCCCCCCCGCCCCATGCTCTCTAAAATAAAATTTTTAAAAAATTAAAAAAAAACAAAAACAAAACCCACACCTGAGATTAATAGCCATGAATTTAAAGTGTCACTGGTTAGTATGGTTAGAATGGGTTTCCTTCCAGCCACATCCACCTTCAAGTGTGGGCAAAGAGTAAACCAAGACTTGGTTTTTCCAGCCTAGTGGTTTCAGTTAAGTGAATATGATGAAGTGAGAGATGGGCAAAGGAACTGAGGATGTATGCAAGGGATACTGACTAATGAGTGCCTAAAGAATTCAGACTGGATAAGAAGGGCAGTGAGGATATTGGGACCCAAGGGAACAGTGAGAAGGTATTTGAAACAATGGATCAGAAGTTGCTGGGAGGCAGGGAGTGGTCAAAGGATTGCTAGAATTGAGGTAACGGGGGAGAGTGGAAATATAGGCTGCTGTTCTTGAATGAGGTGCTTAGAAATGAGATTATGGAGGAAATGTAGTTAATGGTAGAGGATATGACTGAAAACTGGTGGCTGAAGTTAACTAGAGGAATCACTGAAGTATAAGATGTCAGAGAATTGACAGACCTCAATATTAGAAGGATCACACAGATAATGAAATCGCCAACATGGATTTCCATTATTAATATATTTTCATGAGGCAAGATTAATTTTCAATTTTACAACTGTGACAATTTAGAACCTTTGGATATCTCACGATTTTCCTAAGTACTATGATTCAGAACTCCTTACTATGGATATTAGGGCAGTACATATATATTTCTTGTATTACTATAAGGGTACGATGTACCTCTCCTAATGCTTACATTATTACATTATGGTTATCTGTGCCAGGGTTTTGGCTTCTCTATCAGATGATAAAATGTATCAAAACAGGAAGTGTCTCTTAATCTTTATATACTATAGTGCCAGTATGGCAACTAGCGCATGTTTTCTTTTTAACTTATTTATTTTTTAAAATTAAGATATAATTGCATACAATGTGTAAGTTTATGATGTACAGTGTTTTGGTTTGGCATGTTTATACATTGTAATATGATTACCACTCTAACAACAGCCAACACTTTGAAAGTTTTCAGTGGATATTTGTTGTATAAAACTACTGATTTTATAAGTAGGCTATTGAGCCTTATTGTTTGCCATTCCTTTCAAATAAAAGAAATTGGTTTGTTGAAACTAGAGAATTCTCACTTCTTTTGCACAAGTAGGATTCTGGATGTATCTCTATTAAACTTACCAACAACTGATATGGTTGTTGATATGCTGGTTTGTATTTTTTACTAAAGTATAACTGGATTATTTTGCTAGGGCTGCCTTAACCCAGTACCACAGATTGGGTGACTTAAACAGCAGGAATTTATTTTTTCACAATTTGGGAGGTTGGAAGTCACATAGATAATAAATGGTAAAACCTAAATTTGAGTCCAGATCTAACTAATGTTAGATACATAATCAAGATGTTGGCTGGGTTACTCTCTTCTAAGGCCTCTCTCTTTGGCTTATGGATGGCCATCTTCACATGGTCTTCCTTCCATGTATGTCCAAATCTCCTTACAAGAACCCCAATCATAATGGATTAGGGCCCACCCTAATGACCTCATTTTACCTCTTTAAAGACCTTATCTTCAAATATAGGCACATTCTGAGGTACTGGAGGTTAGGGCTTCAACATATGAATTTAGGGGGGCACAATTCAGTATGTAATAGTCACTTCCTTAAGGGAAGGGAATATGTCTTTGATTTCTGTATCACTGGTGCCTAAATGGGGTAGCACACAAAATATTTAATGAGTGTTGCTTATTGAATGACTACATTTCTACATTAGATGAGAAACTGGAAAAGTGAACCCTGGGTCATCTATAGGAGTCTAAGAATGCATGTATATAGTACAAAGTCATTTTGGTGGGGAGGTAGGAACTTCTAATTATTCAATCTATTATTTACTCCCTTCTTTCTCACTCATATACTAACACATTATGAAGAAAAGCAGTCAAGTTATTGCAGGTCTGCTTAAGATGTTTTTCTCCTGATTAAATACAGTAACAAAGATTACTATGTATATATTCATAATAGTTATACATTTATATATATTAATATATCTTGATGTATATTTTCTTTACACAAAATTAGCATCATACTTAAAATCAAAAATAGATTTATGTTTTAATCTTAATATGATACTATAAACATTTTCCTTTCTTTACTGCATTTTTTTAATGTTTATGTATTTATTTTGAGAGAACACATGTGCATGCACGAGCAGGACAGGGACAAGGAGACAGGGAGAGAGAGACTCATAAGCAGGCTCCACACAACACGAAGCCCCATGCGGGGCTTCGATCCCACAACCATGAGATCATGACCTGAGCCAAAATCAAGAACTGGACGCCTAACCAACTGAGCCACCCAGGTGCACCTAAACATTTTCCTAAGTAGTAGTTAAAACATGAATAAAATTTAAAGTTAGATCCGGGCTCAAATTCAGATTCTACCATTTACTTACTATCTGTGTGACTTCAGGCAAATATGTATCTTCTCTGTGTCTAGGTTTTCTCATCTATGAACTGAGGCAATTTTACTAATTGTCTCGCAAGTTTATAAAGAATGAGAATTCAGGTAAAATTCTTAGCACAACATTTGACATATGCCAAGAACACATTAAACAATTATTATTATTATTATCCAAAAAGAGGATCTTAATGGCACCATAATATTAGATGCTGAACATTTGTGTTTTTTCAAACTTTCCACTACAATAAATTTGAAATCTTGGTCTATATGTCTTGCTCATATGGCCTAATGTCTTTGGTTGTTCCCTTAAACTCAAGAGCTAACATATTACACCAAACTTTTTTATTTTCAAGTGAAGTTTTAACAGAAAGGGAGAATAAATAAAATCTATTAATAAGGGAATGCTGAGAAACTGAAATGCTTGGTGAAACAAGCAAAAACCTCTCCCTGGGGTAGCTGAGATGGCTCAGCATGAGGAAAGTTTGAAAATCACTGAGCAAGAAACAAATGTTAAAGTCCTCTCTCTCACTGGAATAAACAATGGGTTGCCAGAATGTGATTGTTCTGGTGCTGTGCCGCAGGCAAACACAGAACAATAGCACTGTGGCTATTTCTTTTAAGCATTCCACAGCTAGGAAGAAATTCAAGCCCTATAAATCCTGTATTCTTTCACAAAGATACTAAGCTTAAAGTGAATGGTTCAGTTAACTCCCTGTATGTAATACAAGCGGTGAACAGATTTTAATGCCACTGGGTAGATCAGTAAAGAAATAAGCTAGACTTTTCATAAACCTATCCTATTAGGAAAAATAAAATGTGGTTTTGGCTACATTAACCTGATTTTCTGCTTCCCTATTATACCAGCACTCAACTGTCAATCAAGTCTTAAGTGTAAGAATCAAAGAAATGGTACTTCTATCATAAATGGATTGGAAATGTTCCATAGCAAACTTCTCTTTTTTAATTTAATGTTTATTTATTTTTGAGAGAGAGACAGAGAGAGAGACAGAGAGAGACAGAGAGAGACAGAGAGAGCGTGCGCGAGAGCACGAGCGGGGAGGGGCAGAGAGAGAGGGAGACACAGAATCGGAAGCAGGCTCCAGGCTCTGCGATGTCAGCACAGAGCCCGATGACGGGCTCAAACTCACGAACCGCAAGATCATGACCTGAGCTGAAGTCAGACACTCAACTGACAGCCACCCAGGTGCCCACGTTCCATAACAAACTTAATCAAAGCATCAAAAGAATTTCTTATCCATCTATAAAAGGCCACTAACTAATCAAAGTAATGTCTATTTAGGTGCAACATTCATAACTCTTTTCAAGGTTCAAACAAACCAAAAAAATGTCAGGCATTAAATTACATCCAAATAAAATATTTTATGGAGATTTTGGATAAATATGTTCTATAAGAGATAACAGGCTCAATGCTAACATTCAATAATTAAGTTTTCTGAGGCCATCAACTTTGCTAAAGAAATTAAAATAAAACAAAATTTGCCTTAGTTTGCTTTTATTTAAATACTTTTTGAAAATGCGGGAATTAGAAAATACATAAGAGGGGCGCCTGGGTGGCTCAGTTGGTTAAGCGGCCGACTTCGGCTCAAGTCATGATCTCGCAGTCCGTGAGTTCGAGCCCCACGTCGGGCTCTGTGCTGACAGCTCAGAGCCTGGAGCCTGTTTCAGATTCTGTGTCTCCCTCTCTCTGACCCTCCCCCGTTCATGCTGTGTCTCTCTCTGTCTCAAAAATAAATAAACGTTAAAAAAAAAAAAAAAGAAAATACATAATAAAACAATACAAATTATAAACAAATAATGTAAATTACTCTGTGGAAAATAAGATATAAATTATAAAATAATCCTAAACTTCCCAGAGTTTGCAGGTTACAATATTCCCTACTGAAGTATCAAGCCTACAACTGCAGCTTGTTTTTAAAACAGGTGTTCAAGAGAATGTCACTTGATCTAACGTGTCCTTGCTTTGGTAAGTGATACTGACACTGAGGCCAAGAATAAGAATTATGCTTTGACTAGGTCTCTGAACTGACCACAGTCTATTCAAGCTACTTTAGCATTTGAACACCAAGCAAATATGCTTATGTTAATTACCGTCATGTGATCTTGACATGAATTAATCCCTGTTCCTATTAACTTCCCTAGTAAATGAAGCTTTAATGCTTAACTGATAACAAAGTGCTGGGATAATCCAGAGCAATACAAATTTAACAGATGAGGGAGCAATAAGTAATGGCCATTCATCTTATTAATATAATACATATTTATTTCACATGGCAGAAAGACTGTGTATTAAAATTACATCCTGGCCTAGCGTTAAAACTGAAACCAAGATAGGTAGGGAGGGGTGGGAATGTAATTCCTATTTAGATGTTCATATTTTCTCCACAGTAATTTTTTCACATGTTGGTACTTATGATTATAGGATGTCACAGAATTTCATAATCAGACAATATGAATCAACAACTGATAGGGTTTGACAGTTCGTTAACCCATCCAGTAATTACTTGCTTACAACAGCATACAAATAGCAGTGACTCCAATCTCCATAAAGGGTATTTTTATTCAGAATATAGTATCCCTAACCACCACTCTAGGTAACCAAAGTACCATAACTTCTAAAAACAAATGTTACAAGTCAGAACTTGTTTTTTATTTGATTAACATTAATCCTAAAAATATAACAACTAAATACAGTTGGTAATTAAAAATATAGTTTTATTTATTGGAACAAAGCAGCACCATGCTAGAATCTATTAATTTAGATATTTCTTTAAGGCACTAACCCTATAGTACTACTTTTAGGAAACTGACTCTACCCAAATTGATATTATGGCTTGAACAAGTGGGTCTAGAGTCACGCATGATCTATTCAGGTAAAATATCCACAAATGCTTTCTGTGTGTTGGTTATTGTCTAGACTTTGGTTTTTTCCTCCTTTTCCCCATAACTATTATAACTACTCCCACTGCTACTGGCTCGTTCTTATTAAACAGGAACTCAAGATGGAAAACACATTTAAGTGAAAAAAAAAAAAACAGCTTACAAAATATTGTATTATAATTCTATTTCTGTAAAATCACAAGTGTCCTTACAGATGTGTGTTTTAAAAATGAGAGTTCAAATACTAGTAGTGGTTATCTTGGAAGGTAGAATTACGTACGAACTTTTATTTTTGCTTTCTGTTTTATTATTTTTGAAACGTACAATGAACACTTAAGATGAAAAATCTACTTTATTTTTTTTTAATTTTTTTTTAAACATTTATTTATTTTTGAGACAGAGAGAGACAGAGCACGAGTCGGGGAGGGTCAGAGAGAGAGAGGGAGACACAGAATCTGAAGCAGGCTCCAGGCTCTGAGCTGTCAGCACAGAGCCCAACGCGGGGCTCGAACTCACGGACTGTGAGATCATGACCTGAGCCTAAGTCAGATGCCCAACCGACTGAGCCACCCAGGCGCCCCAAAATCGACTTTATTTTTAATCATGTACTGTGTACTGTGTCCTTGACATATTTATTATTTAATAGTGGGTCAATGAAAAGAATATTTATATTTGGTTCTTAAATAGCAATAATTATATAATAGAGTAGGGGAAAATGCAAGCAAGCCTTAACGTTATTCAACTTTAGACAAGCCACTGTTTCAACTATTTCAAAACAGGATAAATTAAAAATGAGGAGTGAGCTTGAAGAGTCATTTCAACCTATTATTTATTACTGCCAACAAGGCGACTCACAGAAGCAACAAGGTCCTGCTGGTGGGATCCCTGCCATCGACATTCATATCTACACCTTCTAACATTTTAGAAATCACTTAAGAAATGCTCAGGGGCTAAGTGGCAATATAGTGCACTCACATAAGATCTCTGGGCCTTTTTTCCCTCATGGAATTTAAGAGACAATAAAACAGATTTGGATACAAAAGTATTTTAAAGAAGCAGGTTATGACCTAATCTAAAATTGAAAGCATTTATGAATAGATCCAAAGGTAATTATATCTTTCAGTACTTAGGTATTCAAAAATCCAATCTTTTTTTCTCTAGGGCTCAAAGTTCTTTACTTTTTCACTAGTTATTTTTCATCTAAATGAAAAGTCCTCACTTTTACAATCTGTAAAAGAATGAAGTTCAGAGAAATAATCTTCAGGGTCCCTTTGAGTCTTAAAATTTTATTACTCTCTGAAAGGCCACATTAATCATTATTTTTTCTTAGTTTTGACAGGAATTAATAACTGAGAAAAGCGGTATTTTTAGCTTTATTTACAGAGTCCAGAATTACTTTTCATTACAAGAGATTCTAAGAAATATATATTTTTATTTATCACTTCAGTGACTACATAAAAATATAGCAAAAATATTTTCACTAATAAAATCTGAAATCATTCAAAATAATAAAAAAAATTAACATTGGTATTAAGTACTTTCAAGAAAATTCCAAAAACGAATAACCCACCTGATGACCTGGTTACAGTGGGCACACATTGGAGTTCGTTTCCCTGCAGGAATATGCTCAGCTCTTTGCACTAAAGTGCCTTGGTCATGTGACTGGGGCTGTCCCCTGGCTGAGTTGGCTGGTGCTACTGCTCCTGATGAGGCTGCACTGTTTGAGATTCTTCCACTGGAAAGTGCTAGGAATTAAGACACAGAAGAATCAGAATGAGAATAAGCCAAATATAAAGATTTTCTAATATTCAAATAATAATATTACTTTGTAAAATCATCTATTCATATATAGCAACACAGGCCTACCTCAAGAAGCAAGAAAAATCTCAAATACACAACATAACCTTACACCTAAAGGAGCTAGAAAAAGAACAGCAAAGGAACCCTAAAGCCAGCAGAAGAAAGGAAATAATAAAGATTACAGTAGAAATAAATGATACAGAAACAAAACAAAACAAAAACCTATGAGAATAGATCAATAAAACTCAGAGCTGGTCCTTTGAAGGAATTCATAAAACTGATAACCCCCTAGCCATGCTTATCAAAAAAAAGAGAAAGGACCCAAATAATAAAAATCATGAATGAGAGAGGAGAGATCATAATCAATACCACAGAAATGCAAACAATTATAAGAGAATATTATGAAAAATTATATGCCAACAAACTGGGCAACCTGGAAGAAATAGATAAATTCCTAGAAACATAAACTATCAAAACTGAAATAGGAAGAAATAGGACATTTGAACAGACTGATAACCAGCAAAGAAATTGAATTTGCAGTAAAAAATCTCCCAAGAAACAAGTCCAGGGCCAGATGGCTTCCCAGGGAAAATCAACCAAACCTTTAAGGAGAAGTTAATTCCTATTTTTCTCAAACTGTCCCAAAAAATAGAAATGGAAGGAACATTTTCCAACTCATTCTATGAGGCCAACATAACCTCAAAAAATTAGAAATACCAGGGGTGCCTGGGTGGCTCAGTCAGTTAAGCATCCAACTTCAGCTCAGGTCATGATCTCACTGTTGGTGGGTTCAAGCCCCATGTCGGGCTCTGCGCTGACAGCTCAGAGCCTGGAGTCTGCTTCTGGTTCTGTATCTCCCTCTCTCTCTGCCCCTCCCCCACTCGCACTCTGTCTTTCTCTGTCTCTTGAAAATAAATAAATGTTAAAAAAGTTATTTTAAAAACAGAAATACCATATGATCCAGTAATTCCACTATGGGGTATTAACCCAAAGAAAACAAAAACAGTAATTCAAAAATATATATGCAACCCTACGTTTTCTGTTGCATTATATACAACAGTCAAAATATGGAAGCAACATATGTATCCATCAACAGATAAGGAAGATGTGGTAAAGATATATAACGGACTATTATTACTCAGCCATAAAAAGGAATTAAATCTTGCCATTTGCAACCACACGGATGGACCTAAAGTGTATTATGCTAAGTCAAATAAGGCAGGAGGTTGGGGGGATGGGAGAAATAAGTGGAGGGGATTAAGAGATATAAACTTCCAGTTATAAAATAAAGTCATGGGGATGAGAAATACAGCATAGGGAATATAGTTAAAAGTATTGTAATAACATTGTATGGTAACGGACGGTAACTACATTTACTATGGTAAGCATAGCATAATGTATAGAATGGTCAAAAACCACTATGTTATACACCTGAAACTAATATAACATTGTATGTCAACTATACTTGATAAAAATTTTTAAAATAATAATAATTATTTTCAGGGAGGAAGACACACACATTTCAAGATAACGGGTTAGCTTTGGGAAAGACACAAAGGAAGTGAGTAAAACTGCAAAGGGGCTTCAATCACATCTGTAATACTGTATTAAATATTAAAGCAAAAGCAGAATTATATAAAAAAAACCTATTCATTTGCTTATTCACTCACTCACATTTATGGAGACACTATGTATCAAACACTGGACTGTGACTACAGAAATAAACAGAAAAGAAAATCAAGGATTACAACACAGTAAAAGAGTCTTAAAATTTTATTACTGTCTGAAAGGCCACATTAATCGTTTGTTTGTTTTTTTGTTTCTTAGTTTTGACAGGAATGAATAACCTAGAAAATTGGTATATTTAGCTTTATTAAGTCTGGAGTTACTTTTCATTACAAGGGATTCTAAGAAATGTGTGTGTGTGTGTGTGTGTTATACCTATATATATAAATACATACAAATATAAACATATAAGTAAATATATATAATGTGTTATAAGAAAAGCAGAGTTGCCTCTGCTTCCAAGAGGAGATGCAGTTAAGCTGAGTATTGACAGCAATGTAGTTCTACTCATCTAGACATCTCTGCTAATATTCAGATAGATTTAACTCCTTGTACATCAGAGGCACATTAAATATCCCAATGTGTTGCAAGATAATAAAAATAAAAATGAACTCAATGTATTACCTCTCTTCCTGTATTCTCTAAGTAGACTGTAAAATCGGTCACCCAGTCATATAAGGTAGCTACTTAAGAACCATTCTGGGACCTTCCTCTCTCTCATCTGTCGTAATAATGGGTCCTGCTGATTTTACATCACAAGTACTTCTTGATTTTGCCCATCATCACCCATTCCGACAATACTGTCCTGGTTTAGGTCCTAAATCTCTCCCACCTTGCTGGTCGCCAAAATGTCTTATCCTTCAATGCATCCTCCCAACTGCCACCAAGGACTGAAATCTTATCAGGTCACAACTCTGATACACTACTTCAAGCATCTCCTTCTTCTCTGACCACTGAATGTAGTCCGTGCTTCTAAGCACTGCATTCAGGGCCCTCCAAGTGCTCTCTGCCTGCCCCACAGTCTCACTGCTCACCACCCTCTGCCTCAGTCTTCATGCTGCAGCAATGCCCAATGCCCCAAGTTTTCTTGTCAGTCCATCTATGCACAGGCTGTCTTCACTGTCCTTTCTCTCCCCTTCTCTCTATTTACCTAGTAACCACTACATAGCATTTAAGATTCAACCCAGAAGTCAACTGCTCTAAAAATCTTCCCTGAAGTACCTCTCCCCACTGCCCATGCCACATAATCCAGATTAAATGTTTCTCTTTCACATTCCCATAATTTTCTGTGAATAACTTTATTACTGTTTCTACTTCATATATCTGTGCCTCTTCCTCCCCAACTAAAAAGCAAGCTCCCTGAGGGCAGGAACTATGCCTTATTCCTCAGCCTAGGAGCTAATACGGTGTCTGGAATAAATGAACAAATGAATCAATGAATGAACTGGAATCAATACATAACTGAATGGGGCGCCTGGGTGGCTCGGTCAGTTGAGCGTCCAACTTTGGCTCAGGTCATGATCTCACGGTTCATGAGTTTAAGCCCCACATTGGGCTCTCTGCTGTTAACGCAGAGCCTGCTTTGGATCCTCTGTCTCCCTCTCTCTGTCCCTCCCCGACTCGTGCACACATGCTCTCTCTCAAAATAAGTAAACATTTAAAAAACATAAACGAATGTAAAAACTGTGACAACCTGAAACCAACAGGAGGGCTGCTCCTTACCCACAGGCAATTATGATGTAGTAGAAAAGACATATATTCAAAAAACATTTAAAAGGACTCTTATTTATAATAAATAAATAATAATATAAACTCACTGCATGTGTGTGTATTGACAGGATTCATTTTACAGCTGTGGTTTTAACTGGTAAGATTAATTGGGCTAATTGAAAGAATAACTCTCCCTTACCAGAATAAAGCCTGTTTGCAATGATGGGCAATTACAGATTCAGAAACCCAGCTTTTATAAACACATAGCACATCTACAGGGCTCTCTGCCTGGCACTTGAGCCGTGAAATGGTATTTTACAGACCAGTGAGCTTTACCATTGCCCTTGTTTCAAGTGACTCAACTGGGCTAGGAAAATGTTTTCACTCCCTTAGATTCACGCTTCCTCGTATAGAAATGGGAAAGAATATTACTGTGAACATTCTTCTTCCTTGTTACCGCATTTACTTGCACAGCACAACTTGCTCCTCTGTGCGTCTTCCATTTCTGTATCCAGACCTGATTTCTCTTAGAGCGACAGATAAGCATTTTCAATGCCAATTCCTGTTCTTGTCTTTAAATTCAAGATATGAAAAATGGATTTCATCTTTTTGCACACATTACCTCAGAACTCCTTCCTGTATGTGTGAATTCTGCCACTTAGTGAGGCACGGCGCTCTGTCTCCTATGTGCCTGACAGTCCGCAGACCCTAGCAACTGTTCTGCTGTAAATGTTTCCAAGGTCTGTCCCTTCTTTTTAATCCAACCCATGATCTGTCATTTGAGTCCTGGTCTTGAATCTCTCAAGTCTGGACAACTGCAAGTCTCCTAACCATGCTCTCTGCTGCCAATTTCTTTCCAACCTTTTCTGCTGGATTATTTTCCCAAATACACTACTCTCATCATGGTTTCTTGCTTATTCAGTCTTGACAGTCCAGTCCCTCAAGGAGCTCACTCCGGTCTTCTTTATGACCTTGTCTTTTATGCTCACTCACATCCCTGCCATCACCCTACTCTATTATAGTTACTTAATATTTAACTTGTGCCATCACTATTTGAAGGCACTCTTGTCAAATCCTTATAACAGCTCTATGATTCAGGCAAGATTAGCACCACTTTTTTTTTATTCTGAGGCAAAGAATGGTAAGAAACTGGTCCAAGGCCACACAGCAAATAAAGGGCAATCCTGAACCTAGGCGGTTTGGCTCCAGAGTCTGTGTTCTTAACCACTATGCTATAGTTTACTCACTGTCCCTTGAACATGTCAGGTTAGGCCCTGCCTCTATGACCATTAGCCAATGAAATGTCCCTTTCTCCAGTACCACTCATACTTTTCTCCTTCTACAAGGCTCATGGAAGTTCCATTCCCTGAGCTCCCTGCCACCACCCCATCTGCCCTGAAGATCCCAGCTAGCAGTGTCCTTGCTTTTTTTTTTTTTTTTTTTTTGAGAGAGAGACAGAGAGAGTATGAGCAGAAGAGGGGCAGAGAGAGAGAGAGAGAGTGAGAAAGAATCCCAAGCAAGCTCCACCCTGAATGCAGAACCTGATGCAGAGCTTGAACCTACAACCATGAGACCATGACCTGAGCCAAAATCAAGAGTCAGACACTTAACCAACTGAGCCACCCAGGCACCCTTCTTGCTCCTCTCAACATCCACAACACCCCTGCCTGCATAATTTGTTTATCAACATCTTATATCCTTACAACCTTCCTAAGGCAATGATAAACTTTTTTTTAATGTTTATTTATTTTTGGGAGAGAGACAGAGAGAGTGAGACAGAGTGCGAGCAGGGGAGGGACAGAGACACACGGAGACACAGAATCTGAAGCGGGCTCCAGGCTCCCAGCTGTCAGCACAGAGCTCCACATGGGGCTCAAACCCATGAACTGCGAGATCACGACCTGAGGCAAAGTCAACCCAGGGGGCCCCCTGTAATGATAAACTTTTAAACAAAGAGGACAAACTGTAATTCTCTCTACCCACTATCAGAAAACAGCCTCACAAAGAGAAGGCAAAAAAAAAAAAAAAAAAAAAAAAATTAACATTTAATCATGCAAAAGAAAAAAGGGAAGGTTCCAAATAACTTTCATTTTGCCTTTTTAAAGAGCAATATTGAGACGGATATTTTTAAAATGCGGATTAGGGTCAGGATTTCAAACAATGGGAAAGTTACCAATTGAAAAATCTGAAAATCAGACCTCTAAGAGAGTGAAACCCTTTCATCTACCATATGCCTTTATTTTATCACATTATCTATGCATAAGCCCTAAAGTACTGAGTCATTGGGACATTTTTAGCAATAAAAGAGTGTAGTAATTCTCCATCCATCAGTCATTGTAAAATGGGACATAATCCACCTGGCCCATGCCTCAAGGAGAAGGTACATGGGAAACTAGCTTATTTAACATGAGAAGCTATTCTTAAACATGAAACATGTGACTGTGTCTTCAACACATGTAATAAGCCCTAAGCTCACTTCTGTTCCTTGCTTGGGAAGAAAAGCCTTGTTTTCTGTTACTGCCCCATTTTAACCACTTTGGATAAGACAGAAATTCTCACACCTCCGTTTTGTTGCTGTGTTGCTAGCACACTGGCCCACACACAAAGCTACACAAGCCCTGTTAATTACCAAGCCACGAACATTTCCAAGGCATAGTTATTTCCCGTATGAATAAAGTGATGTTTCACTTCTTCAGACTGAATTTCTCACTACTTTAGCACAGTAATGGGCAACTTTTGTGCCATCAAGTGCCAAGCCCCTGGCCTCTGCTCACTTGGCTTAATGGGGAGAGGGAGGTGTAAGAAGGTGAGGTCTTCCAACAGGGAAGGCACCATGAAATGAGCCTTGTTTCCTTAATAATTCTGCAGAGAACTGCACTACTATGCAGGGAAAAACGATCTTCCATGGGTGGTACAGAGGCCAAAACACTTCACATTTATTGAACCTGTCATGAAAATCATGTTTATGTAGAAAAAAATATACATCTCTTTAGAGATAGTAGTTTAAAGATGACAATCTACTTATTTGTAATAAAAACAACTATTTCTTTTAAGTTTTAATAGAGCTATTAAATAGGACCATTAAATTAGCCCCATTTCATAATCTATGAATCTAAGTCACAAAAAATTTAAGTGACTTAAACTGGATAATGAATGAGTCAATAAAGTGTCATCCTGAGAACATTAGAAAGAAGTTAGTTCTTGACTCAAGTTTTCCTTTTTATCTTGAGCAACTTCCATAAAATTTGGCTTCTTTGTGGCTAATCTCTACCCCATTGGGGACATGTTGGAAAATTAATTTTTATTCTTTTATATAAAGTACATTTCAGCACCACAAAACTCATCTAGAAATTTAAAGCCACTAGCTACTCTCCAAACGAACAGTGTATCTTATTAACTTTAGAATGGTTATTGATGAGTCATCTGAAGGTTTAGAACAACATACATTCATACCTATTTGCTGAATTGCTAGTGTTTTCAAATATTTGTCATATTTGTCATATATTGAAGTATTCTAAGAGGCAATACATTTTTAAAAAGCAAACAGATCGCTGACTTATTAAACATGAAATTTAAAGTCATCTCTTTTGGACTGCAGACTATAAACTGCAGATAAAGAATTTTAAAAAAATGGAACCACACAATATTCATTAATTTAGGTAGGACACTTATCTCCTGTTGTTAGGGAAATCTTTGTGATATACCATTTGAATTTTGTTTTTTAAATGTTTATTTATTTTTGACAGAGAGAGAGAGACAGAGCGTGAGCAGGGGAGGGGCAGAGAGAGAGGGAGACACAGAATCCGAAGCAGGCTCCAGGCTCTGAGCTGTCAGCACAGAGCCCAACGCGGGGCTGGAACTCACAGACTGTCAGATCATGACCTGAGCTGAAGTCGGATGCTCAACTGACTGAGCCACCCAGGTGCCCCATGTGATATACCATTTGAAAACATAAAGTAAAAATTCTCCACTCAAGGGGCGCCTGGGTGGCTCAGTCAGTTAAGTGTCTGGCTTCAGTTTCAGGTCATGATCTCACGGTTGGTGAGTTCGAGCCCCGTGTCTGGCTCTGTGCTGACAGCTCAGAGCCTGGAGCCTGCTTTGGATTCTGTGTCTCCCTCTCTCTCTGCCCCTCCCCCAATCGTGCTCTTCCTCTCTCAAAATTAAACGTTAAAATTTTTTTTAAATTCTCCACTCTAGAAAGATCTTAATCACATTATTTCCCAAGCAGGTGATTCAGGTTTGTATTATTTAGCAAATTAGTTAACGTAAGTTTTAAGCAATCTTATATAATTATAATATAATATACATAATGTTGGTTATATGTAATATTAAAATAATTATATAAATATATAATATAAAATACTATATTATAGTATACTATAGTATATGGTATTGTACTATACTATAATTATTTACTGTGTGCTTCAAAAATAGCTGACCTCACTAAAAGACACCTGTTTATATAAATAGCTTTTGGAGAAAAAGTGGAGATTAAGAGCAAAAGAACCCATGGTAGTATAATGTATGAATTCTCTGAAATCAGATGTTACCTAACTATAAAAAAGTGGGGTATTTGATATTTTTGCTTTCTACTCCTGCTCAAAAAAGGCTGTTAACTCTAAACCAATACATTTTTTTAATGTTTTATTTTTTTATGTTTGAGACAGAGGGCACAAGTAGGGGAGGTACAGAGACAAGAAGGGGACAGAGGATCTGAAGCAGGCTCTGCACTGACAACATCGAGCCCTATGTGGAGCTCTAACCCATGGACTGCGAGATCATGACCTGAGCCGAAGTCCGACGCTCAACTGAGCTGAGCCACCCAGGGGTCCCTACACCAATCCATTTTTAAAAAAGAGTAGTGAAGATTATAATGTATACATTAAACACTTGGCCAGACTGTACTCAAATAGGAATGAAATTCATCAGTTGACTCTTTTGGTTCAAGTCAAATTATTCAACTAATAGTAAAATATTCTCATTACTGACATGCAATCGGTGAAAAAATACTGTATTATGTCAAACCTTACTTGGAAACTTAACACAAGTCAGTGGGGGCTAGGGGGATGATATCTCAAAAAACAAAAAAAAACTCAAAAAATCTCAAAAAATAAACAACAGAGGTATTTAATGTCTTCTAAGGTAGGTTACTCTTACTAGATGTTGTGCTTTTGAATTGCTGAAAATACCATTCATTAGAAGAGCAAGTTTGGTGTTAGGAGATGAACTGCTCATGAAAGTATGAGAAAAACATAACCTGATGATTTCTTACCACCTCCATAGTATATCCTTGGTCCAAGCCACCAACATCGCTTGCTTCGCTTAACGGTAGTCACTGCTTATAGAGACGTAGCTTCGACTCTTGATAACAATACAGAGGCCAGAAAAAAACTAAGCCAGACCATGCTACTCCTTTGCTCAAAACCCTCCAATTTGAGCTCCCTTCTAATCAATGGTCATACAGAATCAGATTCCTGCTCCCTCTCTGAATTGCCACTCTCCCTTTGCCCATTACATACAAGGCACACTGGCTTCCTTATGGTTTCTCTAAATGGCCAGCATTCTTCTGATTCAGGGCCTTTGTACTTTCTCTTCTCTCCTTCTGGAAATATTTTCCAGCTGTTTGCATGGCTTGCTCCTCACTTCCTGCCGGTTTTCTGCTCAAAGGCCATTTTATCAATGTGGCTCTCTCTCACTATCCTATATGAAGGGGCAACCTGCTACCCACAATCCAGCATTCCCTATACTCACTAACTGGTTTATCTTTCTCCATAGTGTTCATCCCCATTTAACATATTTTATATTCTTTTTATTGTTTTCTTATTTTCTGTCTCTTCAGACCTTAAGGCCAGGGACACTATTTTATTCACTGAAACACCTCTAGCATCTACAACAGTCCCTGGCATATTGCTTAATATATCTTTGTTTAGAGAATCAATGACTCCAGTACCAAAATTATCATCTTCCCGCTAAAAGGAACCAGACTCCTTAAAAAAAAAAAAAACTGCTAATTATAGAACTGGGGCAGAAAATAAACAAGGAAAGTCTAGAAAATCTTCTCATATTAGCAAGGAAGGAAGCTATCAAAGACTACCAGAGTGGTATCAAAGGGACTTCAGAGAAGTAGATGAGACAGTTTGAGCATTAATAAAGATAATAACCATGGACTACAATACTTCAAATATGTTTAACCCCATGAGCTCACAATGATTTCTGAAATTAGAAAAAAAATAGCATTAATCATCTTTAGAGGATGCTAAGGAAACAATTACTTTAAAAAACAGTAAAATTTAATAAAAAGAACCAAACGTTAACAATTTATCAGTCTGTAACTGATACATTTCATTTATATGCCATTCATTCCCCTGCCATTTCTGAACCATTCTGAAGCAAATGCAACATCTATCATGTCATTGATAATATTTCAATATCATCCCTAAAAGAACACTCTTTTTAAAAACCTAACCATAATTCAATTATCACACCTAAAATAAAAATTGTGTTATCATCAAATAACCAATTTTCAATTTCTCCTGATAATCCCTGTATTAGTTGTCTCTTGCTTATTATATATAACAGCTTGTTGGATAAAAAACACAAGTATATTGCTTTATAGTTTTCCCACATGGATGTTACTGAGCAAATCAAAGTGTTGTTAGGGCTGTTTCCAGGGGCGCCTGGGTGGCTCAGTCGGTTGAGCACCTGACTTCGGCTCAGGTCATGATCTTGCGGTCTGTGAGTTTAAGCCCTGCGTCAGGCTCTGTGCTGACAGCTCAGAACCTGGAGCCTCCTTCAGATTCTGTGTCTCCTTCTCTCTCTGCCCCCACCCCTCCACTCTCTGTCTCTGTCTCTCAAAAATAAATAAACATTAAAAAAAAAAAAGTGTTGTCAGGGATGTTTCCTTCTGGAGGTTCTAGAGAAAATTCATTTTTTTGCCTTTTCAAGCGTCTAGAGGCTGCCCAAATCCAGGGCTTCATGGCCCTCTTCTGCCACCTCAAAGCCAGCAACAAGCCTTGCATTACTTTACCCCCCTCTCTTCTGCTTTCCTCTTCCAGTTTTAAAGACCCTTGTGATTGCACTGGGCTCCCCAGGATAATGCAGGATAGTAGCCCTATTTGAAGGTCAGCTTATAGTGACTGTAAGCCCTTCTGCATCCCTAGTTCACCTATGATATGCAATATAACAGATTCATAGGTTCTGGGTATTAAGGACATGGTCATCTTTCGACATTTGGGGGTGGGAGGTGGGGAGCATTATTTTGCCTACAACACACACACCAATACAGTATTAACCAGGATCCAAATAAGGTCTGCTTATTTGGTTTGTCTTTTAAATTGCTTTTAATCTATAATCCCTTTCATTGTCTCATCCCTTTCAATATACGTGTAGAAGAAACCACATCTCTAGTTTTATATATATATGTATGTGTATGTGTACTGAACTTTTCTTTCTATAGTAAAAAAATAAAGATTTTACACATACTAAACTGAATTATTTCATTTTTACATTATGAGGTATTATTATTACATTAAAAAATATTTTTTAACGTTTATTCATTTTTGAGAGACAGAGACAGAGTGCAAGCAGGGGAGGACAGAGAGAGAGGGAGACACAGAATCCAAAGCAGACTCCGGGATCCGAGCTGTCAGCACAGAGCCTGATGTGGGGCTCGAACTCACGAACCCTGAGATCATGACCTGAGCCAAAATCGGACACTTAACTGACTGAGCCACCCAGGCGCCCCTTGTTATTACTTTTTAATAGGCCAAGAATATAAAGGTCAGAAAGGATAAGTGACTTACCTAAGGACATATAGAGCAATAAAAGGAGGGAAATGTTTTTTTAACAACTACTACGTACCAAGTAATTTGCTAGGCTTTACCAACATGAGTGAGACAGACATAATTTCTGCCCTCATGAAGTTTAAAGAAGGTTACAGACCAGTAAACAGTCAATTGTTATAGTGGGATAAGTGCTAGAATGATGGAAAGATAATGAATGTAATTATAGATCTTCATTTAGTCAAGTGTATACTGAGAACATAACACTGTGGCAGGCACTGTGTTATGCATGGGTACACAGGAGGGGACAAAACATGAATAATCCTAGGCCTCAAGGAGCTCATAGCTTTTTCTTTTTTCTTTCTTTCTTTTTTTTTTTTTTAGCTGGAGGTGCCTGTGTTTCATCTCAGTACTGACAGTCTATTGAATATATGAACTCAGGAAAAAGATCTGAGCTAGAAGAATTGATTCAAGAGTCATTAGCATATTGATGACATTTGAGCCTGTGGGAGTTAATGAGATTGTTCAGGGAAAGTGAGCGTGAAAACAGAAGAGCTCCTAAGGGTAAGGCAAATAACATATGTACTCTGGGAACACAGCGGAAGGTAGGCGAAAAACCAGGAGACTTCATCACATAAGCCAAATGAGGAAAGTGGACCATTTGGGATCTAAAACCATTTTTGTCTGACTCCAAAACCTATGTACCCTATAGATTCATTCATCAAATATTTATTATGTGCCTACAGTGTCAAATTCTTTGCCAGTTACTGCCTTCACCTATGAAAATATGAAGGCAGATCTCCTCAAATGTGGTCTAAACCTGGACGTTCTCATTTCTGGAGCAGTTTAGAAGGAGGGGATAGTGATAACTGAGATGATTAACTTCTGCTGCTTTAATTTCCTTAACGAGCCTGCCAGAATAAATTTAGGAATAATGTACAAAAGCATTGTTTTTTATTTGCCCCAGTATGCCTAACAGCTTTGATTACCACTTTTAAGCCATTCTATAAAAAATGAGTTTCCAACAGAGATCTAACTTATTTTCCCTAAACTTAGCTGCCCATGCTTTTCAGCCATTGTAATTAGTGGCCGCAAAGTTCTTGAAATAAAACCTAGAAAATCTTGAAATAAAAGGCTAGATTCTTCATGTTCTGAGAAACATTGAAGAAGATTTATTTAACTGCTTCAGAAAGGAAAAATAAAATTATAGATCTAGTACATTTGCTAAAGAGAAACAGGCTTGAAGCAACTGAATGTTAAATTCATTTTTTGTTGTACAAACTCTAAATTGGTGTGAATATTTCATCTACTACATTTGAATTAAGATAGAGCAGAGAATGTCATGGCAATAAATCTAGGAATAACCAGAAAAAAATATTTTTTTCAATCTTGTTAATATTTCATTGTTATTGAGTCTGAAATAAGGCTGCTATCAAGAATACTAATGTTCCCTCCCCAAAGAAAAAAGACAAATGTTTACAGCCCCAACGACACAGAAGTCATATGTGAGGTTTTATGGTGCGAAAAACAACTGGCTCGAATGCAAAGGGTATTCCAGTTATAAACACTGAGGCTAATGTTGTACTCATATAAATAACTGGGCCACATCAAAGTGACATTCTGGCACTCCTGGGGAGATAAAGTATTGTAATTCAACATCTCCGAGAATTTGTTCACAAAGGTATGGTAGAAATTTTACACATACTAAATCGGGTAGCAATGATGGCAACACACTTGCATATGACCGTGCACAGCAAGTGCTTTCTTCTCTGCCCCTCCCCCAACCATCTCAAACAGATGGCGGCCAAGAGAAGCAGAGAATCCGTGCATTTCATCTGTCAAGCTCCTTATGTTGGAACCATAAGCAACAGTCTACTACTACTCTTCATTACCCAGGCATGAAATCATATCCAGTAGAAATAGAAAAGGTTTAAAATTAAGCCAAGATCTAGGATTAGAGCAAAGTACATTTTAGAGAGGCCTGTGCAAATTTTATTAAATGGAATCAAGGATTTTTTTATTCAATGATTAAAAGCAAAGTTGACAGATTAAACTATTATCGTTTCTCTAAGCAGTGGAGAATGCTGGTATGTATTCTTTATGCTGCCATAAAGAATTGGAACAGGTGCGCCCAAGGCCAAGTATCAAATATTTCCGCAACTTCAGGAGGTTAGTTTCTTCCATTAGCAACAGGCCTTTCAACTCTAAGAACCCAGATTAAACTGGATCTAGAGTGTCTTAATTAAAGTGAGTGTGGGGACTGGATTAGGTTCAGTTCTCTTCTTTCTTAATTTGTTGCATCACACATCATTAAAATTTGGGATATATGCAACTTGCCTTTTTCTCCCAACTAGCTGACCTTACACAGAAAACTTCCATTTGTTCAGAGTGACAAGTAAAAGAAACCCAGTGTGTACCTCACAGATAAAGATATGAGATCTTAAAATATCTGGTTTTGCCACCATTCAATTAAAAATCAACATTTCATTTATCAGTCATACAGAGAATTTTCTAAATAATTTCAGTATCACTGTTAAAATTTCTAATTTTACAATGGGAAGCTAAATCCTCTCTAACTGTGGGTGGTCAATGTGTTTCACAGTAAAAAAGAGGCAGGGGAGGTGGGAGGGAGGGGGAGGAGAATAAAAAGAAACAAAAAAGAAAAACTCAGATAAATTATTAAAAACAAAAACAAAAACAAAAAACAAATCTGAGGCATCATTCACAACCTCAGAAATACTCAAGAGGATCACCTCTGCATGAGGTAAACTCATACAGAATCTAAGCTAAGAATTTATTTCAAATATTAAATTTTTAAAATTTTGCTTATATTTGAATGAGAAAACTATAAAGGACATATATTAAAAAATTACTTATACTCATATTATACCTAGAGTTTTGACATATCTTATTTCCAAAGTAACATGAAACCCAAACAGGCTTGGCTTTTACCATTTTCCTACCAATTATCACCTATTTATACAAGTGAGAAAGCAGCCTAATCTCAGTCAGAAATAAAGGAGAAAGGTAGCTCAGGTTTGAGTTGCTCATATAAATAGAATTCTTTTAATGTAGGCAAAAAAACCCCACAAAAAAACAAAAAACAAAAACAACAACAAAAAACAAAACCTGAAGCAGAAAGGGGACTAAAAGTTAACGAGCGTTCCTCATGTCAAATATCAACAATGTCTCTCATGATGACTACAAGTTACTGGAAAATTGAAAACTTGGGATACTCCTTACATTTCTTTTACTACTACTAATTCTCTAAGACAGCTCTCTCAATTAAAGCCATTAAATCTCTGAAATAAGTGAAACTGTATTATCATTATCCAAAGTTATGTTTGAATTTCACATCTTTTAAAAGCTTTTAAAAGCTATTATATGCTGGAGGAAGCCATACATCTGGCATAATGTTAAGATATACTCGGGCTCCTTGTTCTGCTAATTTCTAGCTCCATAAACACAGAAATGTGTTAAGTTTCCTCACCTGTAAAACAGCAACTACCTCAAAATGTGAGAGGCTTGAATGTGGTGGTGTAAGTAAAATGTTTACTTAATTTTCTTGAATGTGTAAGAAATGTTTCACAAATATCAATTACACTCTGACATAAGATCTTACCTGTTTTAAAAAATAAGGTATCAACTCATTCAAAAACTACTTAGAGACCACACACAATGTTTGAGATCTAGGAACTCTTTGGGTATGGAAGATACACCCAAGAATAAGATGCTTGCCCCAAAGAGTTTTATCTTCTCTCAGGTGATGTTCACAAACAGGCAACAGAGTGCCTTCGGATTAGAGTTGTCAAGGGTGCTCACGACTCAGAAAAGTTTGCATCTATTGTACAGAATCATCAAGCATAATTTTTCTTATTCCTATGGTTTAACCCTAGGTTTGGCAATTTTTTTCTGTAACTGGCCAGAGAGTAAATATTTTAGGTTTTGTGGGATGTAAGGTTTATTTGGCAACTACTCAATTATGCCACTGCAGCAGGGAAGGAGCCACAGACATCATGTAACAAATGTAAACAAATGAGCCTGGCAGTACTCCAATAAAACTTTATTATAAAAACAGGTGGTAGGCCAGAGGTGACCAAGGTCATAGTTTGCCAACCTCTGGTTTAAACTGCATGCATCAATTAATGAGGAATATTAATTCTTCTTAAAAAAATTTTTTTTAATGTTTATTTATTTTTGAGAGAGAGAGACAGACAGACAGACAGACAGCATGAGCAGGGGAGGGGCAGAGAACGAGGGAGACACAGAATCCAAAGCAGGCTCCAGGCTCCGAGCTGTCAGCACAGAGCCCAACGCAGGGCTCGAACCCACAAACTGTGAGATCATGACCCGAGCCGAAGTCCTACGCTTAACCGAGGAATAATTCTTAATGAAAATCATATATGAATAAGTCCAGGTGTCTTCCCTTAGAAAAGATTTAATATTTTAATCTCAGGATGAAGGAAAAATGGGGAGAAAGAAGAGCTTTCACAACTGTGCTCTTGCGTCAGCACAGGAAAGCTTCCAACACAGAAATAAATTCCAGTTTATGGGGGGAGAAAAAGGCAGTTAATGGTTGTTACTTTTATTTTTTCCTGAGAATCGTGATTCTAAACCAAAATCTACATGTTATATAAAAAGACAAAGCATATTTTACATGCTTCACACCACAGTTTTGACAATGGACAGCTCCAGTCAGGCCTTTACAGCAAGTGGACTGTTTAGTTTAATGATGTCGAAATGCAGGGGAGCAGATGGCAGTAAAACATTATTAGAAGAGATGAAACATATGCAACTGGTAGCAGTTTACTTATTCATATAAAAATTTTAAAATGGAACCAATAAATCTATCCATCTTAGCTAAGCAAATCTAGTTATCTCGATTTATTACTGTAACGTAAAGCCTACAATGAAATTTGGGATGGTTGTAGAAACAGTAATTTCCTTTCTCACCCCTATCTTCTTTAGACTTCAAATAAAAGATAGAATTTATATCCACTTATAACTGAGATGCACATCATTCAATCTGTGATCTAATCAGATCTCATAAATATATCTGAGTATTCCTTGAAAAAAAAAAAAAACAAAAAAGAATACATCAGATCTCTCCAAAGCTCTGTCCATAATGAATAAATAAGCTTTTCTTTATTGCTAAAATGTAGCACACAACAGAGGGAGGGTATGATAAAGGGTCATTTAACTAGAATCTTAGATAAATTTTGAAAATGAAGTTTAGAAACAAAGAAAATGCTACTTGAAACAGTCCTTAGAAGTTGCTAATCACTTGGTTTATCCTCCCAATGCAAACAATACTCCTTTCTGCACTATTCCATAGAGAGTTAGTCTTCCTTAAATATAGTCATTGATACTATCTTGTGATAACAAGAAAATACACTATTTAGTCAAAATAACTAGGTTCAAATCACTATGGGACCCTGAACAATTCCTTTGACTTCTTTCAGACTCTGTTACCTCATTGGTAAAATGATGCCCATTTAAAATTTTAATGACATTATCTTATTGCACACTCTGAGTGAAAAGATACTTAACTGAAAGTATTATAGAAAATAATTATTGCTACTAATCAATGATATGCACAATTTTTCTGTTAAGCAAGGTTTTTTTGCTCCCTTCATGACTATTATATTCCTGAGTTCCAATTGCCTGAATGGGGATGGTGAGTATTCCCCATGAAAGGATGTAACAGAAGCTAAAATTAACTAAATATTCATTTTGAAAAGTACGTTTGTGTCTTTTTCCCTTTTGCATTTGACCAAAAGAAATTGACTGTGTCCCTAAAAGACCTCCAAATGATCCTAACTTTTCTATTTACAGCTTACTTGCACTATGCTTCTTCAAAACATAATTCATGTCTTCAAAAAGAAATCACCAATTTTGATAAATTTCATCGTAAGTTAAAGGCCCTTGCTTTTTGCCACATATATTAAAACTGTTTCAAAAAAAAAAAGCAATCCACTAGTAAAAGGCTTATATACATATAATCTGATAACATTTGTTCAATAAGGAGAATCAGAGATTCCAAATGTCTAATATTAAATGATAGAACACTACTAGTGTATGGAGTATGTCACCATCAACTAAATGCCTTTCCTTTCCTCAGTTCTATAGAATGTCTGCCCCCATGGACACATTTAACAATAAAAGTAAAAAAAGAAATCCAGTAATTTCTTGCCAACATCAGGGAACATAAGAATAAACAGGGAGTTGTGTGTACATACAAAAAGACAGCACTGAGATGGTATCATTCCAGCAAGCTTCAAGCGCTGCTAATGAAAACAGCAAAAGGAAAAATTTCAGCACATCTAGACGATACTAACTACTGTAAAAGAAAACACAACAAAGCTTTTTATTTTCATTGGCTTTATGAAATAAGGCCACAGTTTCCTACAGAAAACAGTGATTATAGTATTAGCCAATATTGCATAGCTAAATGATTTTCTGAGTAAGAAATTATGTTACTTATTAAATACTTACAATAGTGTTAATACATTGAAGTACCATCACAAACGCTCTTAAAAGCTACATATTTTGGGGCGCCTGGGGGGCTCAGTCAGTTGAGCATCTGACTTCGGCTCAGGTCATGATTTCACGGTTTGTGAGTTCGAGTCCCGCATCTGGCTCGCTGCTGTAAGTGCAGAGCCTGCTTCAGACCCTCTATCCTCCTCTCTCTCTGCCCCTCCTCAGCTCATTCTCGCTCTCTCTTTCTCAAAAATAAATAAACATTTTTTTTAAAAGTTATATATTTTGGAAGTGGAAAAGAAGAAAAAAAACCCTGTAATAAGTGGGAAAAAAATTTAAGCATATCTATGGACTTAAAGCTTTCTGAACTACATACAAATAACAACATGAGTACTTAATTTTTGACTGGTAGGGCTCTATAGGATTCTTCTTCTTTTGTCTTGTAAGAAAACCTTTTCCATCTCATAATGTTTATTTCCATGACAACACACATAGCACAAGTCCTTCCAGAAAGGCAAGCAGTGCAATGCCAAAGCTACCAACCTCATGATTGCAACTATAAAGAATTGAAAGAGAATCAACATTTAGAAAATGATGGGGAAATCAATGTACTTGCCTAAGGAAATGCTGCAAAAATAGACTAGTTATGTTTAACTTATTTCTCAAGTACAAGATACAACCCAGATTTATATTTTGTAACTAGACACATTAAAAAAAAAAAAACCCAAAAACTAGAGACATATTCAATCAATTTAATTTTCTGTGCCATAATCTGACTTACTCAAAGCCAAGTATAGTTTCTCTAAGCCAAATACAATCCCTACCAGTGTTTCAAAGTTGTTTTTTTAAATATTTATTTATTTATTTTTGAGAGAGAGAGGGAGGGAGGGAGGGTAGGGCAGAGACAGACAGACAGACAGACAGACAGAATTCTAAGCAGTCTCTGTGCCATCAGCACGGAGCCCAACACAAACTGTGAGACGATGACCTGAGTCGAAATCAAGAGTCAGATGCTTAACTGATTGAGCCACACAGGCACTTCCCCTACCAGTGTTTTAATACAGGATAAATGCTCTAAAGGGAATAAAGCTCCCTGAAGAGCAATGGTTAGAACTTGCCTCCCATCAGGTTAAAGTGTTAAACTGCATTCTCTTGCCCTTGGAATTCTCTCCATTCCCATTCCCACTGCACAGGGTAATATTCATTATCAGCATCTCTATCCTGGATTATCTCAACAACCTCTTTAGTCACCAGGACTCCAATCTTAATCTCCACACTGAGGTCATAATGAGCTTTTAAACCCATTAACACTATTAATGATCTTTTAATGATTGCAAATCTGATGGTCACTTTCCAGTTTACAAATCTTTTAAGGGCTTCCTTTCTGCATCAACCCCCAGTCTTACTTTCAAAGCCCTTTTCTGACCAGACCCCCACTAGCCCATCCAACTTTCTTTCTGGACACTATCTAGACTGAATGACTTGAGCCAACTTCTCCGAGAGCTTCTGCATACATTGTTCCCTCTCCAACTTGGCCTCTTCCTAAAAATATTCAAGGGACACTGCTATGTGATACGATTTTGCTTTAGGCATAAACATGAACACCTTATTCTTGCATAAAATATGACTCCACTATAAACTAATATAAACAAATATTGTATCTCAAGATTGTATCATTGGAACTTTACTGGTATCTTTCTTCCCTCTCCATTAAGACCTCCTTGTCCAATCTGGAACTTGTAATCTGACTTAACTCTTTGCTCCTTTTTTGCTAATTTCTATTATTTACTGGTGCTTTGCATCCAAGTTAATTTGTCCACCTTGATAAAATGAACAACTATGCCTAATTCCTCTGCATTCCACTGCTTGGTTCCTTATAGGCCATATATTCCCATATTTTTTAAGAAAACAGGGCTTCAGATCTATTACTAATTTTTTAGTTACTGGAAATAAATAATACAGTACTAGTTATAGTACTGTATACACACAACTCTAAAGTCTTAATGGCAGTTTAATGCTTCAAGGAGAGTGGAGTCCTCTGCTCCCTGGGCATATGTGTAGTTTTTAATGGCAGCCTTTGGCAGACAGCACATCCACCTTTGCTCAATAACTAGTGGGAATTTCAAGTCTGGTAGGAGGAAAGAACAACGTCCTGTGAATTCCTCAAAATATACAAAGAAGATGTTCAAAATAAGACAAACCGACCTATCCACCCACTCACCTACTCAGCCACTAACATTTACCAAAGGCCTAGGAACTGTGCTGGGTATTGTTTAGGTACTGTACAACAAAGAGTAGTAAGACTTGGTCCCTGTCCTTAAGGGGATCTAAAAACAGTGGTAAAAGACACATATGTAAACAATTACAATGAATATGATGGATGCTATAATAAAGCCATCATCAACATTTTGTAGGGACAGAGAGAAAGAACAGCCAATTATTCAGAGGGCTCAGGAAAGGTTCACAAAGGAGATAACATCTGGTCTCAAAGAGTGAAGAGAAATTTTTCAGGGGTAGAAGAGTGGAAAAGCATTTAAATAAAAGGAGCAGCTTTACCAAGTACAGAGGTGTGTGCCCAAGGAATGGTATGAACTCTTGAACTGTGTGACACGACTGCAGAGAATGTGAAGAACTGTACTACAAAATAGGCTGGAGAAGAAGGTTGGCACAAGGCAATAAAGGGACCATAAGCTCTGTTAAGAAGCCAAACATTTAATGTGTGGGAAGCAGAGAGCCCAAAACATTTTCAAGCAGAGAAGTCACAGGAGCAGAACTGTTCTGCTAGATGGTAACAGTATAAGTTATTAATGCTGTCACTACCAGGAAGAGAGGGGTAAAAACTTAATCTGTTCTTGAGTACCCGTCTATGTACCACAAACTTCAATATGTGTTACATCGTTTGTGTATATATGTATACGTACATAACAACAATGTTATGGGGGACTCTTTTAGCCTCTTAACAGATAAAGAAACTGAAGGCTCAAATGCTCCATTTAGGGAACACCCCTGGCCTTCTGAATTTCATGCCCCACAGGGGAGGCACTCTTATTTTTCAGAGCCACTACCTGACAACAAAGTGGGTTCGAGGAACAACAGCCCTAATCTTAATGAATTAGACATTCTCATTTTGTATATAATTAAACTAAAGTTAGAAAACTGATGTGCTTCCAAAATCTAATGGCTCCTCATGACTTTAAGACTGGATTTGTGAAGAATATCTGACTATATTTGGTAAGATAGTAGTATTTTATATTTGCATCAAATGAACTAAACTTACCCAATATGGAATCCATAACCTACAGAGAGTCTAGGGAAAACATTACACAGCAAATTAGATCACCTACATAAACACGGGAACATATTTGTAAGTTAAACCATAAAATTTATGAAGGCTTGAAAATACCTATCTAACCACTTATTAATTACATTCAATGTGAAGATTTCAAGCATTACAAAATCTATTAGACATACAAATATAGTGAATTAAAATGTAAGTTTAAAAAAGTATAAATCCCCAATTCTGAAAACCAACAAGAAGAATGTCACCTTTTATGTATCTTCCTAGATCAAGTTAATATTTCCAAAGGGACTACTACATCTGAATTATGAAAGTATTAAAGGCACAGGGCAAGTAGGAAGCAGTATTTGCTAGCTTACATAAAACTCAAGCTTGGATTCTTACTTCTTTTGTGTCTTAACACTTTCATGCAGACTATGAACTCCTGAACACCCTGCATCCTAAAATAGTCAGGTCTTTGCCAGTCACGGACAAGTCTGTGTATGTGTGGTGGTGTATGTTAAAATACATGCCTGAGAAAAAGAAGATGATCCGATCAAACTATAATGCTGTTACAAATACACCTAGTTACTCTTTATCAACTGGTATAGCATTACTAAGTTCTTGGGTAACACAAGCTATATACCATCACAAATGAAAGGCTCTAAGATTCAAAGTCAGAACTTCAGGGGAAGTAATGGAATCCTATGACAGATTCAGAACACACTAGTAGGTGTTAAAAATTCAATCAGCCCTTTCAATGCAGTTTGGGGAAGGCTACCATTTCCAAACTACATTACTCATCTGATATACAAAAGTATGTCTAATACTTATTTAAATAAATGGCTTCCAAGTGTTTTAGCTACTAAAACATAGTAAGAAACACTGTGACCCAAAATACATGTTTGTATACTTACTTCCATGCATGTATAAACTAAAACCACATTTTCCTAACATGATACCTACCCTTACTACGTAAAATACTTAATATATTAAAATATTCTTATATATTCTATTTTATTTCATTTATTTTAAATTATTTTTGAGAGAGAGAGTGAGTGTATGTGCACATGCACACAAGCCAGGGAGAAGGGTAGAGGGAGAGAGAATCTCAGGCAGACCACACTCAGCGCAGAGCTGGAAAGCAGGGCTCGATCCCACGAGCCTGGGATCATCACCCGAGCCAAAATCAAGAGTTTGGATACTCGACTGACTGAGCCACCCAGGCACCCCTATTTTATTTCATTTTTTAACGAAAATACTGGCTATGATCCATTAAACTGATTTCATGATCAACCAAGCCAGTTATAGACTGCAATTTAGTAATTTTTATCTCATCCTTCTCACACAACTTTAGGAATTATGCTAAAACGACATCATTGATAAAAGTCACTATTTGAATGATGTTGGGGGGGGGGGAATCTTTATCTCCCACATTAGAGCACAGCTATAAACTATCAAGAGAAAGAAGCCCGAAGTTCTGTGTGAGAGAAACCAATGCTTTATTCTGAGTCCACCCGCCAACAACTGGCCTCTCCAGCTTTTGCCTCCCCTTCATTGTAGTTTTCACAATGTGAAACTACACAATGTGTAGTTTTCACAATGTAGTTTTCACAGGTGAACCGTGAAGAACATGAGAACCCCCAATGAGACAGCTCTCCCCTTGTAAATCAAATAACCTTTTCATTTGCATTAGAATGCTCTTAAACTTATCAAAGAGTAAGAATAGATGCTGAGGTGTTTTTGTTTTGTTTTTCGTGGTATACTATTAGGTAGAGTGGAATACAACAATTTGCCTGGCTGGGCATTTTACATTTGTTTTACAATTTTTACAAAATAGTGTAAAATAAGTAACTTTTACATTGCATAGTACACATTAAATGCCAGTTTGCAGCACCTAGAGCAAGATAAACAGCAAGAATTCTGCAAATATTTTCTAATTTGAGCTAAGCATCACGATATAATTCAACTATGATTCACAATGGCAAAACGTGTTTTCTTTTTATAATATTAATGCTTTCTAACGTTATATAATGTGTAGTATTTTATACTGCTATAGTTTTGCTCAAATTAAATTCACTTGTATTTTCTGTAAGAAGTACAGTATTTTAAATACTAACCATATGAATCATGATTATAGTTGTGTTATTTGACTGCTTTGATTAACTGCAAATTACACTCAGAGAAGACAGGATTCTGTTGCCCTCTTGTGGTAATTTTGCTGTAGTGTATTCTCCAGGAGTTCCACCTCAATTGGGATTTTTTCTTTTCACTTTAAAAGAGTGGTTATTTTAACCACAGTTTCTGAATTTCCAAAAGCAGTACGTATATTTTCTGCCCTCTGCAGTGCACAAAATTAATGTTAGTTTCTACCTCATATAGTTTTTCCCTCACTTTTAAGAAACATTCTCCTGTTCCCTTCTAATTACTACACCAAAGAGATTTTTCTTAAAATTACTCTCTATATTCTAATGCACATACAAAATAATTGCAGCAAATATCAAGTCATAGATAAACTTCAAGTAAGTGGTAAATAATTAAAAATGTATGGGCTGGAGGCGCCTCGGTGGCTCAGTCGGTTGAGCATCTGACTTTGGCTCAGGTCATGATCTCGCGGTTCTGGAGTTCAAGCCCCACACCGGGCTGGCTGCTGTCAGCCTGTCAGTGCAGAGCCCGCTTCGAATCCTCTTTCCCTCTCTCTCTGCCCACCTCCACCCCCACTTGTGCTCTTTCAAAAATTAAAAAAAAAAAAAGACATCAAAAAATTAAAAAAAAAAACAACAACAAACTATGGGGTTGAGATGTCAGCATTTTCCCCCAAGAGAAGAGGTCTTGCTAAATCAATTAACAGTCTAGAAATTTCAGAAGCTAATGATATCAGACTGAATATTTTAAGTTTTTGAAAGTAAGACGACAGTCATTTCTTTAAAATAGTCCAGACCATATGCAGTGGCCTATTTGTTGTTTCCCCTCCAACAAAAAATTTTAGCTTATCCTTGCAAAATTAGTAACACATAACAATTCAAAACCATTCAAAATGACACTATGAAATAAATTTTAATATAAATAATTAGTATTTGTCTAAAGATAATTTATTAATAATAAACAAAGTTAGTGTCTGCTATGTTTAAACACTGGAAAATTACAAATCAAAAGACAGAATTCCTAAATTAACTAAAAAATCACTCTTACAACTGTAAAATGAGTCTTAAATAATAATAAATGATCAATCATTAAAGCAATTCTTAAAATATATATATATATTTAAAATATATATATATATATATATATATATATATATATATTTAAAAGCAGACCCTTCTATATATTCAATCAATACTTTTCCCAACACTGATGAGGAAAGGCTAGAATTCAGTAGCAGTCTAGGTAAAAAGCACATTCTCTAAAGAAGGACTAGAGCATTCTAAGGCAAGGTAGCATGGCATGTGTCAGTAACTTGAGATGCTTTAGTAAGGCTATGGCACAGATTACAAATTACTTAAAGCTATTGGTAGAAGTGATTGAAAATTCAGGTTTCCAGATAAAGCCCAGGTTGTTCCCTCTTATTATTCGAATGCTCTCTCTCTATAACAAAATGAGGGATAAAAACCACATGATCATCTCATTAGATGCAGAAAAAAGTATTTGACAAAGTTCAACATCTGTTCATGATAAAAACTCTCCACAAAGTAGAATTATAGGGAATATACCTTCACATAATAAAGGCTGTTTATGACAAACCCAATGCTAACATCATATTCAATGGTGAAAAACTAACAGCTTTTCCTCGAAGATCAAGAACAAGACAAGAATGTCCACTCTCCCCATTTGGATTCTACATAGTACATATCATAGTCCTAGTCACAGCAATCAGACAAGAAAAAGAGATAAAAGGCATCCAAATTGGGAGAGGAAGTAAAACTGTCACTATTTGCAGATGACATGATATTATGTATAGAAAAGCCTAAAAACTCCGCCAAAGAACTCTTAGAACTAATAAAAAAATTTAGTAAAGTTGCAGGATACAAAATTAATGCACAAAAATCTGTTGCATTTCTATACACTAATGAACTACCAGAAAGAGAAATAAAGAAAATAATCCCATTTGCAACTGCACCAAAAATAATAAAATAACCTAGAAATAAACTTAACCAAGAAGGTAAAAGAACTGTACTCTGAAAACTACAAACGCTGATGAAAGAAACTGAAGATTATACAAACAAATGGGAAAGTATTCTATATTCATGAACTGGGAGAGTTACTATTGTTAAAAATATCCATACTACCCAAACAATCTACAGATTCAATGCAATCCCTATCAAAATCCAAATAGTATTTTTCACAAAACTAGACCAAACAATTCTAAAATTTGTATGGAAAAAGAGAAGACCCTGAATAGACAAAGCAATGTTGAGAAAAAGGAGCAAAGCTGTAGGTATCACAGTCCCAAATTTTTTTTTAAGTTTATTTATTTATTTTTCAGAGCAGGGGAGGGGCAAAGAGAGAGGGAAAGAGAGAATCCCAAGCAGGCTCTGAACTGTCAGCGCAGAGCCCAATGTGGGGCTTGATCCCATGAACCATGAGATCATGACCTGAGCTGAAATCAAGAGTCAATGGCTTAACTGATTGAGCCATCCAGGTGCCCCATAGCCCCAGATTTTAAAGTATACCACAAAGCTATAGTAGTCAAAACAGTATGGTACTGGCTGGCAAAAACACAGACACACAGATCAATGGAATAATAGATACAGATCCCAGAATTAAACCCATACTTATATGATCAATTAATCTACAACAAAGGAGGCAAGAACACGCAATAGGGGGAAAGATAGTTTAATCTCTTCAATAAATATTCCTGGGAAAACTGGACAATTAAATGCAAAAGAATGAAAGGGGACCACTTTCTTCTACCATACAGAAAAATAACTCAAAACAGATTAAAGATCTGTGAGACCTGTGGGGCACCTGGGTGTCGCAGTAGGTTAAGCATCTGACTTCAGCTCAGGTCATGATTTCACGGTTCGTGGATTTGAGCTCCATGTCAGACGCTGTGCTGACAGCTTAGAGCGAGTCTGCTTTGGATTCTGTTTCCCTCTCTCTCTCTCTGCCCTTCCCCCGCTCATGCTCTGTCTCTCAAAAAATAAAAAATAAAATGTTAAAAAAAAAATTAAAAAAAAAGAAAAAGATCTGTGAGACCCGAAACCCTAAAACTCCTTAAAAAACACAGGCAGTAATCTCTTTGACATCAGGCTTCACATTTTTCTAGTTACATCTTCTCTGGCAAGGAAAACAAAAGCCAAAATAAACTATTGGGACTACACCAAAATCAAGGAAGGAAATCATTAACAAAATGAAAAGGCAACCTACTGAATGGGAGAGGATATTTGCAAATGATCTAATAAGGTGTTAATATCTAAGATATATAAAGAATTTAAACAAGTCAACACCAAAAAACAAATAATCCGATAAAAAATGGGCAGAGGACTTCAATAAAAATTTTTCCAAGAAGACATACGGATGCCAAGAGACACATGAAAAGATGCTCAACATCACTAATCATCAGGCAAATGCAAATCAAAACCACAATGACATCTCACCTTCCACCTGTCAGAATGGCTAAAATCAAAAAGACAAGACATAACAAGTGTTGGCAAGGATATGGAGAATAGGGAACTCTTGTGCACTACTGGTGGGAATGCAATTTGGTTCAACCACGGTGGAAAAGAGTATGGACATTCCTCAAAAACCTAAAAATAGAAATATCATATGATCTAGTAATTCCACTACTGGGTATTTACCCAAAGAAAACAGAAATATTATTTCAAAAAAATATATGCAATCCCTTTGTTTACTGTAGCATTATTTATAATAACCAACGTGTGAAAGCAGCCCAGGTGTCCATCAACAGATGAACGGATAAAAAAGATGTGGTGTGTATATATATATATAATGGAACTCAGCCATAAAAAAGAATGAGATCCTGCCTTTTGGTAACAACATGGATGGACCTGGAGGGTTTTATGCTAAGTAAAATAAGTCAGAGAAAGACAAATACCATAGGATTTCACTTATGTGTGGAATTAAAAAAAAATGAATAAACAGATAAATAAACAAACAGAATCATAAATACAGAGAACTAAATGGTGGTTGCCAGAGGGTAAGGGCACTGAGGGGCTGGGTGAAATAGGTGAAAGGGACTAACAAGTACAAATTTCCAGTTATAAAATAAGTCACAGGGATAAAAAGTACAGCATAGGGTATCTATGGTCAATAATATGTTATATGGTGACAAACGGTAACTACATTTATTGTGGTGAGTACAGCATAATGTATAGAACTGTCAAAACACTATGTGGTACAGCTGAAAATACTTAACATTATATGTCAACTACACTTAAATAAATTAAAATTAAATAGAATTAAAATAAAATAAAATATGTGCTCTTTTTGGTACTGTAACCTTCTTGCAATTCTGCCTCATAAATCTTCAGAGGACAAGAAGGCAAAGATTCCTTCTTCAGTGGTTGATGACAATAAATGCTTCTGTTGTTGTTATTTTGTATATATCATCAAAACTAAAATGCTGTATTTCCAAGGCTAAACTTCCATCAATACAGTTCATTAGTAAGACCCCAAGTTTACAATTCACACATGTTTCTTGAGTAATCTGGGAAACAAAGAAATTGCTATAATTATGAGTAGCAAATGGCAATTCTATCAAACACACACACAGAACATTTATGAGACACCTCAGAGGAAAACAGCTATAGCTATTCTGTGCAGTCCTTTTTAAGGCTAAGATGGTCAAGAATGGGTTTCGCCAGTGAATTCTATCATACGTCCTAGAAGATATTTTCATAATTACACTTAAGAAAAACAAAAAGCAAGAGATTTCTTTGGCCCACCTGCTTGGTTTAGCTGTTGCCAGCTTGGAGATTTGATAACATTGGTGGATCCTGGAGGTTTGAAGGCAGCAGCAGTTGTGAGACCAGCCACCCCTGGTCTAGTGGCCGCTGGGCTCTCCTGTCTCTCAGGCATGCTCCGAGCTGAAGCTACTGATGGGACCAATTGCTGAGGAGTCTCCTGGGTGTTGCTAGAAAGGAAACAAGGAAACGCTTTGGTGAAGTGATAGCAGTCTGACTTAGCAATGAGCCTTTCTTTTCTCAATCTATTAAATCTCTAAGGAAAATAAAAATTATTAATGGATATTTTAAAAAAGAAAACCATGACTGAGGGACCATCTTTCTTTGAAACAAACAAAACAAAACAGGAAAGGAGGAAAGGAGTCAGATTACATTTGTTCACTACTTTGCAAATTCTCTTTAAAAGGTCTACCAGGAGAAATTAGGCTATTAAAACATTGTTACACCCAATCCCTTCGAAAAATAAGCTATTTCTCTCTTCCTATTCTTATTTCAACATTTCAGAAGAGTCATCTAGATTAAAACAATTAATTAGTAAAGAATCCCTTATAATCTCTATGAAATGGCATAGATCTCTCTTCCCCCTCCTTCTTACATTCTTCTGGAGTTTATGAACTAAGTTTTCCTGACATCTTAACAGTCACTCTTTTCACTCACATACTCACTCACTTATTCATTCATTGAATAAACATTTAAGCACCTATTACATGCCAGACATTGTGCTCAGCACTGGCCACAGAGTGGTAAACAAGAGATAACATCCCCTGCTTAATAGAACATACAATGTTGTGTGTTCATAACACAGATAAACAAGACAAAACCGCCACTGTCCTCACTCAAAGTTATTTACTTGCTTAACAGGAGGCCTCATCTGTGCTGGTTTCAGTTTGAGTTAGAAGACCATATGGCTTTTTATTACCCTGTCATTTGTTATTTATAATTATATATTGTCATTTCAAAAAAACTCATTTTAAGTAGCTCAAATTATAAAATATGTACTTTGGAATGATATAATACTATAGCAGTTCCTCTCAAGTGAAGTATCACAATAATAATTATTGTAACAACAATAAGAATACATTATACTAACTTCTGAGCAAAAATCAAGGTACTGGTTGCTTAAATAATTCCATGCACAGAAACTCAAGTCCTTCCATAATTGAAACAAACAGCTGGAGGAATAGATCAATAAAGATAGGATACTAATTAATGACCAGTGAAATAAGTGCCCTTAATTATACTGCTTCGGTTGAGATTATTTCAATGAAAAGAAATTTCAAATTCAATCATGACGACTATACTACCATTCTAGGGGCTCCTGGGCACCTGGGGTGGTGTGGGTGACTTCAGTCAATTGAGCATCCAACTCTTCATTTCAGCTCAGGTCAAGATCACAAGGTTCATGAGATCGAGCCCTGTGGCCTGCTTGGGATCCTCTCTTCCTCTTTCTCTCTGCCCCCTTCTCTCTCTCTCTGTCTCTTCCTCAATCTCTCTCTCTCGTTTTCTCTCAAAATAAATGAGTAAACTTAGAAAAAAAAAAAAAAAGAATACCTAATTTTTCCAATGCTCTTGAATCTGGGATGAAAACTAACAAAGCAGACCTGAAACTGCCTAGTCTTAGGAAGGCCATTTGTAAGGTTGGCCTCTAACTGGCATTTGAGAACTTGGCCAGTAAACAGTTCCCTACAGTCATATAAAACTGTTTCTAAAAGATAAGAGTAGCTCACTGTGCCTAAACTGTATAAACAACATGGTTTATGCTGAACACCTGCTTTCCTTCTGAGAGTCTGGACTTACAGTATAAACTAGGCACAGGGTGACAAAATAAGGAGCCCCAATAAAAGTTTGTCTTGGGCGCCTGGGTGGCTCAGTCAGTTGAGCGTCTGACTTCAGCTCAGATCTGACTTCAGGTCATGATCTCATGGTTCATGGGTTCCAGACCCAAGTTGGGGTCTGTGCTGATGGCTCAGAGCCTGGAGCCTGCTTCAGATTCTGTGTCTCTCTCTCTCTGCCCCTGCCCTGCTTGCCCACACTCTGTCTCTCCCTGTCTTCCTCTCTCAAAAATAAACATCAAAAAAAAAGTTAAAAAAAAAAAAAAAGTTTGTCTTACGTACTCAGTTTCTAATGAGCTTTTCCAGTAAACAACATTTTGCACGTTTTGTCACAGCTCAATGCTATAGGAAGGAACACATCCTGTGTGACCTCACTGAGAAAGGACTTTTGGAAACTTGAGTGTCTTTTCTTCTGGACTTGATCCCATGTACCCTTTCCCCTTGCTGATTTTGCTTTGTATTCTTGTACCATAATAAATCTTAGTCATAAGTACAACTATATACCCAATTCTGTAAGTCCTCTAGTGAATCATCAAACCTGGGGGTGGTCCTGGGGTGCCTCTGACACTAAACAGTTTTGAAAAATCATACTAGAGCTAGTTTAACTTTCTTGAAATATCATTCCCTATTATTGTTCTCTCAAATTCAAGTGTAACAGAGCCATCACCTTCTTTATTTTTTAAAAAATTTTTTAATGTTTATTTTTGAGAGAGAGACAGAATTGAGTGGGGGAGGAGCAGAGAGAGGAAAACACAGAATCTGAGGCAGGCTCCAGGCTACGAGCTGTCAGCACAGAGTCCAATGCGGTGCTCAAACTCACAAACCGTTGAAATCATGACCTGAGCCTAAGTCGGACGCTCAACCGACTGAGCCACCCACATGCCCCTAAGATGTTTAAATCTTAAACAATACTCTTTAGATACAAAGTGTGAGCAGGAAATTATAAAGACAGACCTTATAAAATTCTAGGGGCACCTGGGTGGCTCAGTCAGTTAGGCATCCAACTCATGATTTTGACTTAGGTCATGATCTGATGGTTCATGAGTTCCAGGCTCTGTGCTGACAGTTCAGAGGCTGCTTGAGATTCTCTCTCTCTCTCCCTCTCTCTGTCCCTCCCCTGCTCACTCTCACTCTCTCAAAAATAAATAAACTTTTTAAAAAGTTCTAAATTATAAGAAAGAAAGCTGTTCCATTTATGTTTAAATTCAGGACTGTCAGCAGAGCTCAACATTCTCAGGGGAAATAGATCTCTACTTAAAAAATTTAATGTAGTAATGAAAGAATATTAGGTTTTATTGAGACAATCATATATCTGAATAAATAATGCTTAGGCCCATAAAAAAGCTAACTTCTTTTTTCCTAATTTTTAGTATTAGCTACTACTTAAAGAAAATACATAAACAATAGGTATTGTTGTACTGAAGATTAAAGAGTTAATAAAGCCACTGGCTATATTATTTTATATTTGGGAACAAAATGTTATAATAATCACTAACAGAAAAATATTTTGAATTAATGACTAATTTATTAATACAGTGGCATGACTACTTAGATCAGTATCTTATTTCTGAAATTATGACTCATATATATTTTTTCTAAATTTAAGTTGTTGAAGATATACCTATATTCTAAACAAAATTAAAATGCCTTCTAAAGGATTCTAATAAGCAAACCAGAATAAATCCATAAATACCTTTAGCTAATTCCACAGAAGCTAAGGATCAAATATAGTCATTTTTCCTAGTCTGTCAAATAAATAAGCACTGAAATATTAAATGGAAATGACTTCCATCTCAAGAATACCGAAGTTTTTGTTTCATATTACAAAAACTCAACACAGAAAAATACACTAACAGAGCAAAGGTTTCTTTACAAAACTGACCTGTTGAGAAAAAAGAAAAAGGAAGAAAAGTGAACTTTCAGTGTCTGGAACCTGATTTATTTTGAGTTTACATTCCTTTCCCACATTTGTTTAACTATTACAACAAATAAATTTCGGCTGCAGATTGACAACAGTTGGAAATTTTGTTTATTTTCAACGGAAAAACTGTTCAAAAAATACTCCTGAGGTAAATTTTATTCTAATTATATATTTAATTTTTTTTAAAAACCCAACCATACATCACAGGTTTAATTACCAATGTTTAAACTAAACGGTTTTTGGCTAAAGTGTTACCAAAAAATTAATATACTAGTAGACTCTGAAGTAGTAGGAAAGGAATATTTCTGGAAGGATCATCATCATTATAAGCATTCTTCTGTCAAAACTCTAAAAAAGGACCTAGACAAAGAGAGAAGCCATGAGCCTCCTTCCTTCCTGAATTGTGTTTGCAAGAAATTTTTTCCTAAGCAAAATTTTTTACCTTAAGACTTTTTTGTATCAAAATTCAAAATGCTGAATATACTATAATAGAAACAAGTTTGGTGGTATACTATACTTTATTATAATTTTAGAGATTATTCTCTTAGAAAAGGAAAAATAAGAGATAAGACATGTGACTGTCCCAACTGCTTTTTCTTCTCACTTGAGTTCACTAAGGTCTCTTTAGAGAACCAAATGTTCCTGCTGTTGTAGAATGCCAACTCACTTATCTTGTTGAAAATCATTTCCCTTCCCAAATACCGAAATATGTTTAGTTTGTGCCTATTGCTGTTAATAAAAAGTAATGATAATGGCTACCTGCTCTACAAGTGGGTCCATGGATAGTGTCAGTCAGCCCATTACTGCATGCACATCTTTTTTGTTCTTTAAACAAGAAGTTTATTTAAACAACAAAATGTTTTACTTGAAGGGAAAACTATCTAGGATTCACTTATTTCAGAGTACTATCTCTACTTAAAGACAGACTGCATGTAAAAGCTATGTATGAAAATGTTATAAAACTGTCCTTGTTTTTGCAACGGTAAATGAAAAAAACATTAACATTCTCTCATCAAGCAAGGTTTGCAAGAATTTTAATGTTATTCTTTTATATTAAATAGTGAGTGCAAAATAACTTACTGGAATATAAAGATAAGGGCTGACTGAGCAGGGCACTAACGAAGGGAATATTGTCTCATAACTAGTATTTTTCTCCATCTTATTTCCGTTTTCCCCATCCCATCTCCACTTGATATCAATCAAAACATATCATTGGTCACTTAGCTTTTTAAAAATGCAATAGGTACTTTTCTGGAGAGAATATCTAGAACATTCCATTAAGTTCTCTAAGGGACTTTTTATTCTCAGTGTGGTCAGTAGCCTGTCTCTGTACAGACAGAGTTAGCTCTGATGATGAAAGATTTCTGTTCAATTAACACTCACAATTCCACAAATATAAAATTATTTGGGGAGGTTTTTTTTCCTTAGAGAAAAATGGACAATGATCTCTCTCCCTCTATTTAAACATCCTCCTAAAAAGTTATATAATTAAGTATATTGAAAACCTCCATAGCAGTGGATAGGCTCTAAACACATAATCAGTGGATGGCCCAAATCATATCAGGTTTTTACTAATTATAGTCATAGCTGTATACACCATCATTAATTTTATGCTCCATCAGAAATGATTTTATACAGTTATTTCATTAAGATTACACCTTTAGTGAACACTTGGGATATTTTTATTTTTTATATTATGCCTAATAATTTTTGGCATCATGGTTAAGTTTAGTAAAAAAATTAATTTTGTGTTTCAGAATTTCCCAGATATGGTAAAATTGTTGTTTGCCCCAGTAAAAACTTCGTATTAAGTACTATAAGTAGTAGCCAATCAAAATGAATTGTTTTATTATTCTTTTTCATTTCTGCAAAAGGTATAAAGGTATATCTTACTAAACATTTGATTATTCTAGTACAGCTACATGCACGCAATAAAAGGGTTCCACTATAATTTAAATACTTGCAAAACTACTAATAATTTCATACCAACATCAAATGTGCTATTAAAAAATGTCACAAGGGGTTAAAAGGAAAGTTAATGACCATACAAAATAACACGCTTGTGCAATAAGCATTGCACTGAATTTACAGTTAATTTAAAACAACACAAATCCGCTCTAGGACTTTCTCATCTGGCTTATTAATATAGTGGTTAAGTGTTAGAGAGAAAGCAGTATATTTCACAGCAAACCACCACTGTGATATGCGCTGCCACAGTACCTTGCTTCCTTAACATGGATAGAGCCAGTTGACTTTCTGGAGGCCTGGAGGTACGAGAAAGCTAAAGGCTTGGAAACAGGGCTGATGCAAAGTGCATCCAGGAGTGTGTGATATTTATCAGGACTGGAGAGCCTGGTGAGCATTCAGAAAGAGGTTTAAGACGAAAAATCACAGGACCAATAGCAAAAAGTAGTTTTTACAGTCTATGATCGGAAACATTTTCAGAAAGAGCTACAGACAGAAGCATTTTACAGACAGGCAGAAAAAACAAAGCAGTAGAAAGAGGATAAAAAGAAGGGCAAAGAGTATTCTATTATTTGACTCATTCATATGGAAATGACTAGATTTTCACCAAAGCTTAGATTGAGACAATCTTTTAGAAAGCGTGTAAAGCTATAAAGACTACTAGACATTATGTAAAAACAGAATCTCACAAAAATAAAAAGTTACTATTCTTTTTGGGGGAGGAGAGGTGTTAGAATAGTTTGACTTTAGATCACCCTCAAATACAATCAGTTTGTGGGAGAAGAGAATACCAATAGAAACTTAAAATATCTACTGATAGTTCATTCTGTTTCAGATTATGAAAAACTAAAAATTATACAAACCCCACAACATTCAACTGAGAAGTATCCTAGACAAATGGCAGTAATGGAAAGAGATGAACAGGTGATTTAAAGAAAAACCGGTAACAGGGTGCCTGTGTGGCTCAGTTAAGCGTCCGACCCTTGGTTTCGGCTCAGGTCATGATCTCACGGTTTCATAGGTTCAAGCCCTGCCTTGCGCTCCATGCTGACAGTGCAGAGCCTGCCTGGGATTCTCTCTCCCTCTCTCTGCCCCTCCCCCCACTTGTGCTGTCTCTCTCTCTCTCTCAAAATAAAAAAATAAACTTAAAAAAAGAAAAACCAGTAAGAAACACTGTGGGAGAGGTCTATGACCCGGGTAAAACGTTCACAACACAATCAAGGTCTCATACGGAGCTGTGACTGTTTCAAGTGGCTATGTCTTCTTTGAGGGGACCTGTAAGGCTGTGAAAAGTGTTGGAAATCACACAAGACACACCCTGCACATAAAGCTCTACCTGGTTTTTGCAGCAAGAACAGCAGACACAGTAGCAGCTGCGCTGCTCAGAGCCGCAGCACTGTATCTAGCAGGAGAAGAGAAGGTAGAAAAGTTTCGAAAACCTTCCAAAGAACTTGTTGCCACACTGCTTGTGTTGCTGCTTAAATTGATAGGTAGGGAAGGGAAAAAAAGAGGAGAGGAACAAAAAGGGAAAGTGAGAAGAGGTAGCATAATAAAGGTAAGATAGTAAACATCCTACATTAATAGACATTATAAAGGTACAATACAGAAGTGTAACAGAAGGTCAGGCCATTTATTTACTGTTGCTATGATTTCTCGTGGAAATTAAAATTTGATATATAATCCTCCATAAAACTGATTTTTGAGATACAAATGCTTTTGAATGTATTTAACTTCTGACTCTAATCCTATTTAAAGTTAAATCAATATCATACATCACACATGTGAGGATTGATTTGTCAGCATCTAAGTAGAAAATAAATCTAAACATGACGGCTTGAATTTCTGTAAGCAGAGAAAGGAAGGTTATGTCGATTACTCTAAAAAGCCTCTACGTAAAGAGCTTTACCTTAGAGATGATATACACCCAGAGCCTGACATTTTAATGAGACTATGCTTTCAAGAGAAGCAGGTACAACCAGCTGCCTATTCAGAAGCAGCAATACATATTAAAAGGAATAAGAAATAACTTTAAAATATTGAGAATGAACCTCCTTGGGGAAGAAAAGCACCCCTGTAAAATAAACAGCACAGTTCAAGTGAATATGACTAAAACAGCACTCTCCCTAATGTTCTATACTCCTATTTTCAGTTAGCTCTGTCAAGACTCAAAAATGCTGGTATAAAATTTTATTTCCAGAACTCTTATGATTAAAATAATAATATTTTCCTTTGGTCTTTTAGAAAAGGTCAAACACCTGGACAGGAATTAACATTCCATCATTAGGGCTGTGATGCTTTTCAAGTTGGTTATCAACTTGAAATTGAGAATTTCTTTTTTATTAAGTAAAAAGAAAATCTAAAATGCACAGCGTGAAACCTATGGTCTCCTCCTTTATGCGTGCAAGTTATTAATAAACATTCTCACCATTCTATGATCACTTTTTTCACAACTGGTGACAGTGGCCACCTCCAACACAAAGCAAGTATGTGCCAGACTCAACTCAGGTTAATTTAAATGAGAGCTCAGGTGTCTGAAACTGTCTTTTCTCCTTGTTGGAAGGATTTGATAATCCATTATTCCTAGTTTCACTGGCTATAACTTTACAAACCGTTAGAAAGCAAATTAAAGAGCAGTGGCAAGCCATTTTTAAAAATTATACAGAGTTGTTTAAGTATAATGTTTTCCCAAGCCTATAATTTAATTGAACTGTAGCGCTATGTTTTAGCAACTGTCGTGAATGGCTAGAAAAGAAAGAATGGGGCGAGAAAGAGAAAAGAATGATGCTATTAGTGTCAGAGTAGGGTAACATGAGTGTCATGCAATGTGGACGAATCAAGTTACCAAATGCCTCAATTGTGAATTTCTCGATTACTCTGCATCTTTCAGGCAATGGGTACTATTTGGGGGAAGTAATGGAGAATAATAAGAAACTTAAGTCTGTTTAAAAAAGAAAAGGAAACTGTAATGAATTTCTTTCATGGCATTGTATCATAAATATTCATATAAAAGGACTTAGCATGAGTGCAGTCCTGTACAATCTTACAAGTAACCTCAATATCTTTAGAATACGTGTGGGCACCCAGAACATAAGATCTCTAGTGCTCCTGTTTTAGAAGTGATGCTCTAATTCAGTAGACTTATAACAAACTCAAGGGAGCTGACTTTCCAAATCACAACGAATAAATAGAAGGCATAGACCCTAACTCTATATTTATGTTTGAATCTGAACAAGAGAGAGAAAAAGAGAGAGAAACATAAAATCAATGTAAAGCGGTGTTCCACAGCTGAGCGCCAAGCTTTCTTGTGTATATATTAATGATGTCAGTTCTGTAATCTACGATCACTTGTTCCCTTTTAGTCCATTTTAGTATTTAATTGCACCCATCAGCATTAAAATTTAGACATACCAAAAAGGAAAAAAAAAAACTCTACCTAGAATATGTAGTCACTTTGGAGAGTGTGGCTACTTGGCTACCAATATGTAAAACCTGAGGTGCTGCAGGTGGGGGAGGTCCACTCCTAGGTAGGTCTTCCCAAGAACTGTCAAACCTAAGTTTTCAGAAGCAAAATAAGCAAGGCAAAGGAAATATTAAGGAAAAGTACAGACACTTATCATCTATCCACCTTTTAAGTACACTGGCTCCATTTGGGAAAAACTCCAGCTTTTGTTCTTTAACTTCGTATCTGCAAAAAGTTAAAACCAAAACCAACATCCTCACCATCACCAAACAGAGGCTGTCCCCATCCCCCATTTTTTTTAACATGGCTACCTCCGTGTGGGAGAAAGGTGGATGGGAATTCCCACACACCTAGTCCCAACACTGTGTATTATGTACTATGTAGGTATCCAATACAAAGTACAAAAGACTATGTACTTTGCATGCTTCAGGGAAGTTAGGCTCCACAAAATTAATTCAGTTGCCCAATATCATATACCTAGTAAGGGTCAGGTGGAATTTGAACCAGGTCTGTCTGTACTATTTCCACTACATAATACTTTCCAGCATCTTGTGGGGTGGCTGTCTGAGTAGGGCACTGCAAGAAAGCAACTGAAAACATCCTATCAAGTCAGAATGCTGTGTTTGCAGATCTGGAATTACACAGATGTTTATCTCCATGGAAACAAGGTATTTTATCCATTCACACAACAAATACTTGCATGCAATTTTGTTGCTTTATTTTTTACTTTGTTTTTCTCCTGTCCATACCATTTTTTCTTCTGAATGCCAGAATTGAATTTTAGAAGAACTATCACCAGGTTAAAAAAAAAAAATGAAAAATTCAGTGTGAGGCTTGAAAGAAGAAAGCACAATGTGTAACACTTTGGGAAGAAAAAATAAATAGGAGAAATACAAAATTGCCCATTGTTTAAAAAAAAAAAAAAAAAGAGCCTGTGAATAAAAAAAAATAGAGGTCAGTCGTGTTACATGGATTTTCAGAATAGAAAATGGAACACTAAGACAGAAATAGAAAGGGAGAGAGGTTATATTCCCACTTTTTATTTAGCATTGGTCATACCTTTACCAGAGTGTTGAAAAACAAGGTAGACAACTGAAGAAAAATGTCATGGTAGAATTTAAGTATCATTTAAGAGACAGAGTAGAGATGTTAAATAAGAACTGTAAATCCTATACCAGGGGTCAGCAAACCATGACTATCGGACCAAATAAATTAAGAGTGGTTTTCATATTTTAAAATGCTTTTTATAATTTTTTAAAAATTTATTATTTTGAGAAAGAGAGCGCACGAGTCGGGGAGAGGCAGAGAGAAAAAAATCCCAAGCAGGCTCCGCACTGTCAGCACAGAGCCCAATGTGGGGCTAAACTCCTGAACTGTGAGATCATGACCTGAGCCAAAATCAAAATGCTCAACTACCTGAGCCACCCAGGAGCCCCTAAATGGTTTTTCTTATTTTAAAGAAAAGAAGGAGCACCTGGGTGGCTCAGTCAGTTAAGCATCCAACTTCGGCTCAGGTCATGCATGATCTCACAGTTCACGTGTTTGAGCCCCACGTGGGTCTCTGTGCTGACAGCCCAGAGCCTGGAGCCTGCTTCAGATTCTGTGTCTCCCTCTCTCTCTGCCCCTCCCCACTAGCACTCTGTCTTTCTCAAAATCATGAACATTAAGAACATTTCAAAAAACTGAAAAGAATAATAACATTCCATGATACATGAAAATTACATGAAATTCAAACTTCAGCTCTCAGATAGTTTTAATGAGCTTTAAATAAAGCTTTATGGAAAGCAGCCAGGTTCTCTCATTTACCTATGTCTAGGGCTGCTTTTACACTACACACACAGGTTAGCAGCTGTGACAGGCCAGGTGGCTCACAAAACCTAACATATTTACTATCTATCTGGATCTTTACAAAAACAGCTTGCTGACCCCTGTCCTAGAGATAACATCTCTACACAGCTACCAGAGTAAACTTTTAACAACACAAATCTGACCCTGTCTGTTGCTGAGCAGCACTGCTCTAAAGACACCTGTGGTTTTGGGCTCCCTGTTCTCCAGTAAGAGCTCTTCCTTTCTGCCCTGCTCCAATCCAACTGCTTTTTCCTCTCTTCCTGAGAAAGGCCAAGTTTCTCCCCACCTCTAGGCCTCTGCACAGTCTGCTACCACTCACTTTCTATACCTACCTCTCTACCATACCTTCACTGGGCTAATTCCTAAGCGTGCTTCTGGCCTCAGTTTAAATGTCACCTTCTCAGGGAGGTCTCAATAATTCCCCAAATCACCTTAGGTTGCCCAGGTCCTATGCTTTCAAAATACCCTGTACTTTTTCTTCACAGAACTTGTTACTAATGAAATCATATAGTCTGTGGGGTTATTTGTTTAAATCTGGATTCCTTCATTAAATTAGAAGCTTCCTGAGGTTAGGGACCATTATGTTTACTGGTATAAGTGAAGTGCTTACCACAATGTAAACAATAAATGTTTGTTGAATAAATGCATGAATGAAACTTACTGTTTTCAAATACAGAAGTCACTTACAATATACATATATTTCTTAGAAAATACTTGTACCTTCTAAAGACTATACAGCAATCAGGTTAAACAGGTACTATAATACTGCCTAAGCAAGAAGGGTCACATCATCTAAGAAATTACTAGACCTCTAAAAGTATCTTTAAAAATGCCCTTTACAACATAAAGAACTATCAGTAGTCTAGAAGAAAAAGAGAAAACATAAAGAATTATCAATGTCTACATATGACTATATTAATGAGGACAGGAAAGAAAGGGGATAAGGTGGAGGTCTTCCAATACCTCCATGAAATGTGCTGATCGGAAAAATGAGCGCCAATTGAGAATAAACTTCACATAATTCATGAAATATCTTCTAAAGCCAGATTTCCAAGTTGCCAAACAAATGCACTTGGCAGGTTTCCCATGAGTTATGCACACCTATTTCTTTGCTTAGCCAACCTCTAAAACTACTAGACTTAAGAAAATCTTGAACTACCTCATTTAATATGGAACAGACATCAGTATCTACTCTAATTCTGCCATCCCCTAATATTTATCCCTTTTAGGATTGGGAGGAAGCTCTAATTCATGTCACCTCTGCAGCAGCCAAACTTCCTGCTTTGTCTGTTACTTGAGTTTTCATTTCTTACCAGAGAGAGGTATGAAGACTTAAATCCTTCCCAGGTATGTCTGAAGAGTTGGGCTTGCAGCCTTTTAGCCTGCTTTTCTTAGGAAAACTGAACAAAGAGCCATTTGCGCATTATCTTTCTCATCAATTGTGTCTTTCTTTGCATAGTTTCAACATTGTCTCTTTCCATGCTTTCTAATGGGGACCCATGCTAACAATTTGTCCAGGTGTGAGGCTGCTCATCCTACTAATTTACCATTCTGCAGGACCAGGGAATGGACCTCTCTTTCTTTGCCCCAGTCCTGACAACTACCCAAATGCAAGATCCTTATGCTGTGTATTCCACCTCCTCCCTTTTTCTCAGGGGCTTCAATTGATATATTTCCTTTGCATTTTCCATCTCCCTCTCCACTGCATGCTTTGAGTCCCCATTCAAAACCACTATAAAATCGCCTTTTTGCAAAGGAAACAAAACACCAAAAGCCCAATTATAGAGTAATTTCTCCTAAAAAAATAATAATAAAACATATGAACAACAAAACTACCTTTCCCTTCCATTTTCCTATTCTTATTAAAAGTCAAGCTGAATGATAGTTTCACTCCAGCAACTCTGTCTCCATTTCCTCACCTGCCTGTCACTCTTTAACCACCTCAAGTGGGCCTCATCCTCCAAGCTTTATAAAACCGTATTTTTGTCAAGGTAACTAATGATCTCTCTGTGGCTAAATTCAGTTGACAGTTTGTGTTCCTCATTTTCTTTTTATTGTGGTAAAAAACACAACATAAAACTACCTTCTTAACCATTTTTAAGTGTACATGCAGTTCATTAGTCATAAGTATATTCATTGTGAAATAGACCTTTAGAACATTTTTATCTTGCAAATCTTGAACTATAGCCATTGAACAACTCCTCTTCCCTCCCCCCCAACCCCCTGGCGACCACCACTCTACTTTCTGTTCTGTGAATCTTCTTTAATACCTCATATAGGTAGAATCGTACAGTTTTGTCTTTTTGAGTACATTCCTCATTTTACTTAGTCTTGGTATGAAACCCAGCTGACCACTCCTTCTCTTCTCCTGTCTTCTGTACCTCAATCGTACACACTTGCCTGTCTTTAGTACTATTTTACTGGCTATTCCTAGAAGCCTGACTCACTGTCTTCCTCTTTACCTCATCCCAACAATCTTGACTTTAGTGCTGTCATGTTGAATCACTGAATAACCTGATGGCTAAATTCTTTGGCTTCTTCACTTCATTGATAATTCTTCTAAGGCTAAATCTTAGGCCTGGAATATCTCAGCCATGCACTCCAGAATTCATAGCCTCTATTTTTCATCAAAAAGAATAATACACCTAAATTCTGGATTTTAAGCACCTCTTTGTTTTGTAACTTACTCCTCTACATCTTGAGTCTATTAGCTTCTTTACTATACTGAACTGACATTTACCACGGACTCTTACCAACTAAATTAATCTTTACCAAATTCACACAATCTTAGCAGCATTTCTCTATCCATCAACCCCTGCCCCTCAGTATTTCTACACTCTTGTCAGCACTCCTCTAAAATATACACCCATCCAACTCTCTCACTCTCCATTAATACCTCCTTGGCCTAAGCTCCTATCATCTCTTGCCTGAACTAAGGGAATTCACATAACTAGTCTGCTATGTTCATTATTTCTCCCTCACAATCAATTTTACATAGTATTCAGAATGATCTCTTTATGATTAAAATCCTATATTGGGCTTTCTGATTAACTGGGATAAGAATCTAAATCCCTTAACACAACTTACAAGGCAAAAAATGATCTGGTTTCTGACTACCTCACTCAATCTCTCATCTCTCTCTCCTTTATTAACAATGCCCCAGGGCGCCTGGGTGGCTCAGTTGGTTGGGCTTCCGACTTTGGCTCAGGTCACAATCTCACTGGTTGTGAGTTCGAGCCCCATGTTGGGCTCTGTGCTGACAACTCAGAGACTGGAGCCTGCTTCAGATTCTGTGTGTCTCTCTCTCTGTCCCTCCCCCACTTGCGCTCTGTGTGTGTGTGTGTGTGTGTGTCTCTCAAAAATAAACATTAAAACAAAACAAAACAAACAAACAAAATGCCCTAGTCACAGTGGATCTCTTTCAGTTCCTTAAACACACCATGCTGAATCCTGTCTCAGGGCCTTTGCACTTGCTATTCCCTCTGCCTACAGAGCCTATCTCCTCCATATTTGCATGGCTAACGCCTTCAGGTCATTCATGTTTCAACTCAAACGCCTTCTTTTTCCCTAACTAGTGTCTAATGACTTCACTCCTCTCTTTCCCTCATTATACTTGTCATATTGTCCTATATTATTTCTTTACAGAATAACATCATAACATAAAATTTTATTGTTTATTTGCTTTTTTTTGCATATCTGCTCCATTAGACTGTAAGTCCATGACAGAACCTTGCCTCTGTTATAAACCAAGCATCTATAATAGGGAGTGACACACAATAAGTACTTCACAAACACTTGCTGGGTTTATTATATGTGTATGTAATAAACATTAGCTGGGATCACTAAAGCCTGAGACTAAGTGAGAATGTTTGGAAAAGAAGAAGACACAGCTGTAGATTTAGGTTAAGGAAACAGTCCATATTATCAGGTGAAATCAATCACTCATATCTGCCTCTGACCCACACAGCTTAATTGTCCCAGGATTTTTCAAATGACTTTCTTGGGATTACCTACATAATTGTCAGACATTAATCCCAAGGATTAAATATGACAGGTGAGATGGTGAGATTTTACAAGTGTAGAATCAAACTATTGCTTGCTTTATAATTTTAGGAACCATATGACACGACTAACTTTTATAGGGTTTATTTTCTTCTAAAATCCCTAATATTTTTATATTTGCTTTTGCTAACCTTATCCATCCCCTATCACAAATTCTCTCCCAGAAGAGCAAAATTATTTCGTCTAAACTGCACATAACCATATTAAGTTTCTTGTTCTTTTTTTCTACTACATTTGGTCCATTTTCTGGTTAAGGTATAAGTGAGCCATACCTCTCGACCTCATGATACCCACAAATTTAGGCAGCAAGCTGTAGAAGTCCTCATTCAAGTCCTCGTGCTTTAAAACAATATCTTTTGATTCAATTCCTTCAACTATTATGAATCTAAAAATTTGATAATCATTAACCTCATTAAATTCAGTGGTACCTTAAAAAGCCCTTCTTTCATGACTTGTTAAAATTAACATTTCCCGCAATTTATTGAAAATGTGTTAAGTTGGCTGTGATTTGTTTCTTGAGGTCTTAATTCTGGGTCTTGGCAATTCTGTCCTTTTCTGAGTGCTCACTAGCAAGGCTTTACAAATGTCTCCTAGGACAGGAGGAGTTAAGATGGCGGAGAGGTATGGGGAATGGGATTTCCCTAGTCCCTCAAACCTGGCTGTATTGAGGTCAGCTTGGAACCCCAAGAAATCTATCTGTGGAGGGAGATGGCTTGGTGGCACAGAGGTGCATGTATGCGAATTGGGGAGATAAAACGGCACAGGCACAGAGGGGAGGGATCCTCTTCTGTGGAGAGACAAAAGGGAGAGAAAGAGAAGCTGTGGGTCATGGTATTGAGTTAGGCCAAGGGAAGAACTTCTCCAGACCACGGAATGGGGAATGAGAAATACAGAGAGTTGCAGTCTCTACTTTGCAAACAGCCTTAGGAGCCAAAGATGGGGAGTTTTCAAAAGTGCCTGACTGCCATGTGCGTGTGCCTGTCGGGGAGGGGAGCCACCACCTGGAAGCCAGCCCCTGGGGTACTGTAGTGATCTCAGGGGAGCACTGGGAGAGAACGGTCCCCTCCCTCAAGTACTGTGGGAAGAGGGTTTATTGCCCACACCAAGGGCAGAAGACCCTGCAGGCACCAGCGATATCAGCAGGGTGGAATGGCGCTACTCCAGAACTGGGTCCCGGTGGTGTGCGACTCTTTAAGACATTGTTGTTTGAATCCCAGCCGAGTGCCTAGAAGATGCGGGGGAGACTGTGAAGCAGGGCAAGCCAGCCGCCTGTGCTGCTCTGTGAGGGCTGCCAGAAGAGTGTGGTTTGAGACACCTGGTCTGGGGAGGAGAGACGGGGGTGTTGCCATTTCTCCCCCCATCACCAACATGGTGGCACTTCAGGGAACAGGACAGCAGCCCCCAGTGGAGGCGGGACCTGATTGCACCAAACCCCACCCCTCCGTGCCCAGTAACTGCTTATCTACTGGAGCGGGATTGACACTGAGTGACCCAAAGGCCTCTCCTCCTGACCAGCACAGTCCCAGGCACCAACAGACAACTGTCCTGCAGTTTTGTATGTTAGTCTGCTGTTCTTTTGTTTTCCTTTCTTTCCTTCTCTTTTCTCCTTTTTTTCTTTCTACCCTCTTCATTTTTTCCTTTGGAATCAGGCTCATAGTTTCTGATTTGAGTTTTGGTCAATTCTAATTATATGTGCGTATTTATGTTCTTTCTATCTCTGCTTTGTTTCTTTGTTTAATCAGGCGTTTTCACTCTTATTTTTACACCTTTTCTATATCTCTTTCTTCTTTATTTTCCTTTCTCTCTCTCTGGATTAAGACACATAGTTCCTTTGATCCTCTGCTTCGTCTTTTTGTTTTTGTTTTTGTCCCTTTCATTTCTCTCTTTGTATGGGATCAGGTCCCCTGCCTTTTCCTTTTTTCCTGGGTTACTTCAACAAACAAATCAAAGCACACCTGGTGTGGAAGGCATAAACAATCCACCACTACGAGTAAGGAGAAGCTCTGTACAAGAATGACCAGTGGGACAGAGCAGTCATATACACAACAACAGACTGCACACAACACACTCCAAAAACGCTTCCTGAAGTGCCAGGCCCTCTTTAATAGTGTTCTTAGGTGCAGGACACATAACAAGCTATTAAAACATGTAAAAGACAGAAACTCAGCCAAAATGATGAAATGGAAGAATTCTCCTCAAAAGAAATTCCAGGAAAAAAATGACAGCCAGAGAATTGCTCAAAAGAGACACAAACAATATATCTGAACAAGACTTTGGAATAATAGTCATAAAACTAATAGCTGGGCTTGAAAAAAGCACAGAAGACAACAGAGGATCTGTTGCTGCAGAGATCAAAGACCTAAGAAATAGTCACAACGAATTAAGAAATGCTATAAATGAGATGCAAAATAAACTAGATGCAGTGACAGCAAGGATGAAAGAACCAGAGAAGCGAAATAGGTGAAACAGAAGATAAGATTATGGGAAATGATGAAGCTGAAAAAAAGAGCGAAAGGAAATTACTAGATCACAAGGGGAGCATTACAGACCTAAGTGATACAATAAAACAAAACAATATCCGTATCACAAGAGTTCTAGAAGAAGAAGAGAGAGAAAGGGGCAGAAGGTCTATTTGAAAAAATTATAGCTGAGACATTCCCTAATCTGGGGAAGGAGCCAGGTATCCAAGTCCAAGAGGCACAGAGAATTCCCTTCAAAATCAACAAAAACAGGTCAACACCACAACATATCATAGTGAAACTGGCACACTACAAAGATAGAGAATTCTGAAAGCAGTTGGGACAAATAGCCCTTAACCTACAAGGGTAGACATATAAAGGTAGTAGCAGACCCTTCCACTGAAACCTGGCAGGCCAGAAGGGAATGGCAGGAAATGTTCAATGAGCTGAACAGGAAGAATATGCAGCAAGGCTGTCGTTCAGAATATAAGGAGAGAGAAAAACTTTCTCAGGCCAACAAAAACTAACACAGTTCATGACCACTAAACCAGCCCTGCAAGATATCCTAAGGGGGTCTCTGTGTGTGGAATGCTGCAAAGACTACAAAGGACCAGAGACTAACACAAGAACAAAACCTACAGACAACACAATGACACTAAATCCGTATCTTCGAATAATCACTCTGAACGTAAATGGACTAAATGCTCCACTCAACAGACATAGGGTATCAGAATGGATAAAAAAAACAGGATCCATCTATATGCTGCCTACAAGAGACTCATTTTATACCTGAGGACACCTGCAGATTGAAAGTGAGGGGATGGGGAACCATCTATCATGCTACTGGATGGCAAAAGAAAGCCAGAGTAGCCATACTTGTATCAGACAGATTAGATTTTAAAACAAAGACTGTAACAAAAGATGCAGAAAGGCATTATATCATGATTGAGAGATCTATGCATCAAGAAGAGCTAACAATTGGGGCACCTGGCTAGCTCATTTGCTTAAGCATCTGACTTCGGCTCAGGTCATGATCCCACAGTCTGTGAGTTTGAGTCCCATGTCAGGCTCTGCACTGACAGCTCAGAGCCTGGAGCCTGTTTTGGATTCTGTGTCTCCCTCTCTCTGCCTCTCCCCCACTCATACTCTGTCGCTCTTGCTCTCAGAAATAAATAAAACATTTTAAAAAAGGAAGAGCTAACAATTGTAAATGTTTACACCCACAACATGTAACACCCAAATATATAAATCATTAATAACAAACATAAACGAATGTACAGATAATTGTACCATGATTGTAGGGGACTTTAATATTCTACTTATAGCAATGGACAGATCCTCTAGGTAGAAAATCAGTAAGGGAACAATGGCTCTGAAAGACCTCTTGGACCAGATGGACTTAACAGATATATTCAGAACTTTTCATCCAAAAGCAGCAGAATACACATTCTTCTCGAGTACACATGGAACATTCTCCAAAATAGATCACATACTGGGTCACAAATCAGCCTTCAACAAGTACAAAAGATCGAGATCAGACCATGCATATTTTCAGATCACAATGCTACGGAACTTGAAATCAACCACAAGAAAAAATTTGGAAAGCTCCCAAATACATGGAGGTAAAAGAACATCCCACTAAAGAATGAATGGGTCAGCGAGAAAATTAAAGAAGAAATTAAAAAATATATAGAAGCAAATGAAAATGAATACACGACAGTCCAAACCGTTTGGGATGCAGCAAAGGAAGTCCCAAGAGGAAAACACATTGCAATTCAGGTCTATCTCAAGAAGCAAGAAAGGTCCCAAATACACATCCTAATCTTGCACCTAACGGAGCTATAAAGGCAGCAGCAAAGAAAGCCCAAATCCAGCAGAAAAAGAGAAATAATACAGACTGGAGCAGAAATAAATAATATAGAATCCAAAAAAAAAAAAGAACACATTAATGAATCTAAGAGCTGGTTTCTTCAAAGAATAAACAATATTCATAAACCCCTAGCCAGACTGCCCAAAAAGAAAAGAGAGAGAACCCAAATAGGTATCAAGAATGAAAGAGGAGAGATCACAACAAACACTACAGAAATACAATTATTTGAGAATACTATGAAAAATTATATGTCAACAAACTGGACAATCTGGAAGAAATGGACAAATTCCTAGACACGCTACCAAAACTCTAACAGGAAGAAATAGAAAATTTGAACAGACATATAACCAGTGAAGAAATTGAATTGGTTATCAAATATCTCCTAGCAAATGAGAGTCCTGGGCCAGATGCCTTCCCAGGGGAATTCTACCAGACATTTAATAGTTAATACCTATTCTTCTCCTGTTCCAAAAAACAGAAACAGAAGGAAAGATTCCAGACTCATTCTATAAAGCCAGCATTACCTTGATTCCCAAACCAGACAAAGACCCCACTAAAAAGGAGAATTACAGGCCATTAATCCTGGTGAACATGGATGTAAAATTCTCAAGAAGATACTAGCAAATTGAATTCAACAGTATATTAAAAGAATTATTCACCATGATCAAGTGGAATTCATTGCTGAGCTATAGGGCTGGCTCATTATTTGCAAATCAATCAAGGTGATACATCACACTAATAGAAGAAAGGATAAGAACCATATGATCCTGTCAATAGATGCAGAAAAAGCATTTGATAAAATACAGCATCCTTTCTTAATAAAAACTCTAAAGAAAGTCGGGATAGAAGGAACATATCTTAACGTCATAAAAGCCATATATGAAAGACCACAACTAATAATCACCCTCAATGGGGAAAAACTGAGAGCTTTCTCCCTCAGATCAGGAACACTACAGGGATCTCCACTCTCACCACTGCTGTTTAACATAGTATTGGAAGTCCTAGCCTCAGCAATTAGACAACAAAACAAAATAAAAGGCATCCAAATTAGCAAAGAAGAAGTCAAACTTTCACTCTTCACAGAGGACATGATACTGTACATGGAAAACCTGAAAGACTCCACCAAAAAACTGCCCGAGTGGATACATGAATTTAGCAAAGTCGCAGGATAAAAAAATCAATGCACAGAAATTGGTTGCATTTCTATACACCAAATAATGAAGTAGCAGAAAGAGGTATCAAGGAATCAATCCCATTTACAATTGCACCAAGAACCATAAAATACCTAGGAATAAACCTAACCAAAGAGATAAAAGATCTGAACGCTGAAAACTATAGAAAGCTTATGAAAGAAATTGAAGAAGACACAAAGAAATGGAAAAACATTCCATGCTCATGGATCAGAGGAACAAATAATATTAAAATGTTGATACTACCCAAAGCAATCTACACATTCAATGCAATCCTAATCAAAATAGCACCAGCATTCTTCCCAGAGCTAGAAGAAAAGACCCTGAATGGCCAAAGTATGTTGAAAAAGAAAATCAAAGCTGGAGGCATCACAATCCCGGACTTTAGCCTATATTACAAAGCTACAATCATCAAGGCAGTATGGTACTGGCACAAAACCAGACACATAGACCAATGGAATAGAACAGAGAACCCAGAAATGGACCCAAAAATATATGGCGAACTAATCTCTGACAAAGCAGAAAAGAACATCCATTGGGAAAAAAGTCTCTTTTGCAAATGGTCCTGGGAGAACTGGACAGCAACATGCAGAAGAATGAAATTGGACCACTTTTCTCACAGCATACACAAAAATAAATTCAAAATGGATGAAAGACTAACTGTGAGACAGGAAACCATCAAAATCCTACAGGAGAAAAAGGCAGCAACCTCTCTGACCTCGACTGCAGCAGCTTGTAACTCAACACAAATCTGAAGGCAAGGGAAACAAAAGTAAAAATGTACTGGGGAACATCTGGGTGGCTCAGTTGATTGAGTGTCTGACTTCAGCTCAGGTCATGATCTCACAGTTCATGGGTTCAAGCCCTGTGTTGGACTCTGTGCTGACAGCTCAGAGCCTGGAGCCTGCTTAAGATTCTGTGTCTCCCTCTCTCTCTGCCCCTCCCCCACTCACACTCTGTCTCTCTGTCTCTCTCAAAAATAAATTAACATTAAAAAAGAAAAAAAAGAACTATTGGGACCTACTGAAATAAAAAAACTTCTGCACAGCAAAGGAAACAATTAATAAAACTAAAAGGGAACCGACAGAATGGGAGAAGATATTTGCAAACGACATATTGGATAAAGGGTTAGTATTAAAAATCTATAAAGAACAAACTCAACACACAAAAAACAAATAATCCAGTGAAGAAATGGGCAGAGGACGTGAATAGACACTTTTCCAAAGATGACACCCAGCTGCCAGACAGACACATGAAAAGATGCTCAACATCTTCATCATCAGGGAAATACAAATCAAAACCACATTGAGATACCACCTCACAGTGGTCATAGTACCTAAAATTAACAACTCAGGAAACAACAGTGAAGAAAGAGGAACCCTCTTGCACTGTTGGTGGAAATGCAAACTGGTGCAGCCACTCTGGAAAAACAGTATGGAGTTTCCTCAAAAAATTAAAAATAGAATTTACCCTATGACCAGGCAATTGCACTACTAGGAATTTATCCAAAGGACACCGGAGTTCTACTGATCCAAAGTGGCACATGCACCTCAATGTTTATAGCAGCGCTATCAACAATAGCCAAATTATGCAAAGGTCCAAACATCTATCCGCTGATGAATGGATAAAGATGAGGTGGTATATATACACAATGGAAAGCTACTCAGTGATGAAAAAGAATGAAATCTTGCCATTTGCAACAACGCGGATGGAACTGGGGGTATTATGCTAAGTGAAGTAAGTCAGTCAGGGAAAGACAGATACCCTATGATTTCACGCATATGTGGGATTTGGAAACTTAACAAATGACCACAGGGGAAGGGAAGGAAAAATAAGGTACAAACAGAGAGGGAGACAAACCATAAGAGACTCTTAAAAACAAGAACAGAGGGTTGATGGGGATGGGGAATAGGGATGATGGGCATTGAGAAGGGTACTTGTTGGGATAAGCACTGGGTATTGTACGTAAGTGAGGAATCTTGAGAATCTAAAAAAAAAAAAGCCTCCCAGATTTTTTTCCACGTGACCTCAAGTTCAAACTAGTTTATAGTTCCGAAGTTTTTATCTTTTTTGAAAATCAGTACTACATTTACCTGTTCAAGTCTTCTATTTTCTTTCCTACTCTCCAGGACTTATTTTTATGCATATAGCATTACTCAGCAAATCTCATCTGTAAGTTGTCTCAATACTTGAGTGATAAATCATTGAGAAAAACAAGACTACCAAGAGCTCACCTAGAATCCCTTTCCTTTTTTTTAATGTTATTTATTTTGAGAGACAGAAAGAGAGAGCAGGGGAGGGGGAGAGAGAAGAGAGAGAGAATTCCAAGCAGGCTCCGTGCTGTCAGTGCAGAGCCCAACATGGGGCTCGAACTCACGAACCGTTAAGATCATGACCTGAGCAGAAATCAAGAGTTGGATGCTCAACCAACTGAACTACCCATATGCCTCTAGAATCCCTTACTACCTGAAACTTTAATTCCCTCCGGAATGTAAATAAACCTAAACTTTTTTTCAGTATTTATCTCTGATTTTTGTTTGCTTGTTTGTATCTTTTGACAATGGGCATTTGTTAATTTACAGAAACCCTAGAAAACATCACTTTTTTATCTCTTGAATTAATGTCTGGCTGTTTTAAATTTATATTTAAATAATTTATTTCTACTTCTATTTATACTGTATTTATATTTAAGTGGTATTTGTGTGTGTGAATGTACATTTTCTTAACATGCATGAGGTACTGTTTCACTATCTCTGCTAATAGATTTACCGATTTTCATAAGAAACCTTAGATTCCATTGTGGTAAACAAAGGATAACTTTGTGGCAAGTTTGTTTAAAAGCGTTACTTCTCATGGCACCTGGGTAGTTCAGTCAGTTAAGTGTCTGGCTCTTGAGGCTCAAGTCTTGGTTTCATGGTTCATGAAACTGAGCCCCTCGTCAGGTTCTGTGCCAGCTGACACCACAGAGCATGCTTGGGATTCCCTCTCTCTCTCTCTCTCTGTCTCTCTGCCTCTCCCCCACTTATTCTCTCTCTCTCTCTCTCTCTCTCTCTCTCTCTCTGTCTCAAAGTAAATAAAAACATTTAATACAAAAATAAATAAAAGCTTTACTTCTCATTAATATCTTTCAGAAATTCATTCTCAATAGTTTTTAAAAACTTTTTTAATGTTCATTTATTTTTGAGAGAGACAGAGAGACAGAACGTGAGTGGGGGAAGGGCAGTGAGAGAGGGAGATACAGAATATGAAGCAGGCTCCAGGTTCTGAGCTGTCAGCACAGAGCCCAATGAGGAGCTCGAACTCGTGAACTACAAGATCATGACCTGAGCTGAAGTCAGACGCTTAACTGACTGAACCACCCAAGCACCCCTGTCAACAGTTTTTTCTTATGAATTACTAGGATATTGGGAAAAAGAATAAAGTACATGAAAAGACAAAATAAATATGTACCTCTAACTCAAAAAATTGCACAGATTTCATCTTAGTTTTAACACGCTCTATTCAAAGAAATAAATACAGACTCTTCATGAGTAATTAATTAGGTGTGACTGGAAGATGAATACCTATCACAAAGTTGGCCAAGCAGCAGCATTCAACATACACCTGTTCGTAGTCATAAAATAGAGAAAAATGAAAGGAGAGACATAGTTGAGACTGCTTTTAAGATTTAATTTGAAATCAGAGCTCTTTAATTTGACTAAGAAATGGAAAATTAAGATGTCTAAATATCCATACCTATATTTTATACATTATGTTATACATTATTTCAATTTTCTTTTATAAAATCATACTATCATAAAAAATACAACTTCACGTAAGGATAGAAAAATGTGGTCTTCTGGATCTTTCAACATGACTAAAATATGTAAAATTGAATAGCGACCAAGGATAGACAATTAAGCCTTCCATCATGGATGAAGACAGCCTATTATCAAAGTATCAAATTAATTTAAGTTGTGTCATTTTTTGAAATTAAAAAGTAAACTGCAGGAGGAGCCTTCAATAGTACTGACTTTTAGTCGAGAACTTACGTTCCTTTTACTTTCGAGTTTAATTCAATAAAATAATTTTGTTGTATAATTTCCCTCTCTAAAAGTGAAGCAGAAAGATTTATCCAAATAGCATTGTTAGAGAAGTACTGGAGGGCTGATAAAACTTCTAAGGAACTTAATGCATTCAATTCTACCCAGAATGTAAATAAACCACAACTTTTTCAGTATTTACCTCTGGATTTGGATGATTTTTGTTTGCTCATTTATATCCTTCAACAATGAACATATGGACTATGAAAGAATTTTTGTGTATTACAAATACTCATTTTTATTTCTTTAAAAACTTTATAAGTGGTAGTCTTCCCAAATTATTTTTGGAAAACGTACACAAGTATTTCCATAATTAAACAGAGAAATAAACAATTTGTGTGTGAAAATACATAGAGTAGACAGAAACTATTGTTTCTTGCTTCAGTGATCTTAAAGTACCAGTCTCACAAGGAACTGAAGTGTAGTAATTACTTATATTCAATAGGTGGCGACCTTTACATTATACAGCAATCACCAAACCAGCATTTGCATAGGACAGTATAATCCACCAGTAGAAAATGAAGAGAGAAATTACAAATGTTCCATATTTTGCAATAGACAAAAATTAGTGTTTGGTTATATACTCATTTTTTTAAACCTATGGACTATTTTCTAGGTTGATGAACATACTTTGCAGTAAAGTATATGATGGTCTCAGCTAAAAGATTTTATCTGGCTGTTATTATTTTTATTTTCTAAAATTAGACTGTTGTGGAAGCCTTTGCGTTGTGTATTTTTGAGCAAATCCACCTGTTAATTCTTACACTTCATAAAAATATGCGGGAATATGAGAACTAGGGAATGATTCCCGATTTCTTTGCATAGGTTATGAAGAATAATAGTATTAGATAATTTACTGAAACGACATGTGTCTTAAAAAGGATATGTAACAGAGGGGCCTGGGTGGTTCAGTCAGTTAAGCATCTGACCCTTGGTTTCTTTCGGCTCAGGTCATGATGTCAGGGTTCGTGGGTTGGAGCCCCGCATGAGCCTCTATGATGACAGTGAGGAACCTGCCTGGGATTCTCTCTCTCTCCCTCTCACTCTACCCCTCCTCTGCTCGCACTCTCTCTCTCTCTCAAAAATGAATAAACCTTGGGGGAGGGGGGGAGGATATGTTACAGGAGTCCAGTATATTTGTGAAAGAGCAACTGAAGGAAGACAAGGCTCAGGTCAGCAAACTGTTTCTTCACTAATCTAGTTTATGTGGGTTACAGGAACATCTGTGCACAAACTAAAATTTTTTAAAAACCTGCTGTAAAAAGAGTATGTTTGGAAATAATTATGAATTTTTTTGCTATATTTTCAACGAATGTACAAAGATAGGTTTCTATCCAAGAAGTAACTTAATATCTGTTCTGATGACCTTTAGCTAGAAAGCATATGGATATGACTTAGTGCTATGGGACAGCTTATACATAACAGGATTCTCCCCCTAGTACTGTTTCAGCTTTGTGAAATGTAACCAGTGACTGGAGTTTGGACTATTTTCCTTCCAAAGGGAGAGGCAGTTACTCCTCCCTCCTCTGAGTCTCTGAAAATTAGAAATCTATATCACACATTATTCTTAACCATAATATATGAAAAATCAGAACCTACCATCACTTAAGCAAGGGAGATAAAAGAATGGTAAAAGTATGTGTTGATCATGATAATTTTATACATCTTTCTGCTAACTAAAATGCTGTTTTTTATTTCTTTTTATAGACCTATATAAGCATGAACATCTTAAAACTACTTATTAGATAAATATTTTACTATATAGTAGAAACCAAAAAAATGGGGAGATCAAGAAAATCACCCTTTAACTTAAGATAAACTGTATGGTGCCTGACACAATGATGTATTTTAGGTATATATGTTTTTTTAAAGTTATCTTCCAATGAAATTTTCTATGGCCTCCCATAATTCTCTACTATGGTAAGCCACATATTATTAAGAGTTTTCCATTTATTAATATGTTGCTAATAACAGAGCTGATGCTTCTTTTCAGTTGATGTTGTAGACTAGACTCTCAACTTCAAACTTCTTCATTTCCTTAGGAATGATAAAATTCTGTCTATTGGTTTTTCCAGTCAGAGGACTAAGCATTTCATATATGCATTTCTAAAATGAGTCATGTATTGTCTTATCACAGGAGTCACTGAACTATTCATGCTGAAACAGATCAAAAACACAAAGGAAGAGGGATTAAGACACAAATGTTCATTTAAATTTAAAAAGTACCTTCCACAACATTTATCAAACAGATAACACCAGGGGGAAAGCATCAACTCTCGCCAATCAGACTGCCCAAGGTAGAATTCTTTCAAACAATTTAGTTTTGATTCCACTTTACCTACAATACAGATATTAATGTCTTGATTTTTTATAAAAATCTGATTTGTATTCAGTTAAAAGTTATGTATACCACGCTCTTAACGATTTCCCTAAAATTCAAGAATTAGGAAATTGGAGAATATGCATTTATGTTAGGAACCATTCGTTAGTGCTAACTTGTGCCAAATATGGTGGGGACACTGTAACTCTTGTGTTCAAAGAGCTCATATTCCAGTTAGGTATACAGGGCATGGAGACAAACAGCTGTTACCCAAAACAGAAAAAGAGACACTACAACAGAGATAACAACAATCCTTCAAACCACATCCAAGTCAGTGACCCTACTTAAGAATAACCTTTTTTTTAAGATGCTAATCTGTCAAATCAGTATTAGTATAGAAATGCAGCTGGTATGTATTATGGACTGAATTGTTCCCCCCCTCCCAAATTTGTATGTTGAAGCCCTAACCCTCCATTGTGACAGTAGTTTGATACAGGGCCTTTAAGAAGGTACTTAAGGTTAAAGGAGTTCTTAACACTGGGGTCCTAATCCGAGAAGACTAGTATCGTTATTGAAAGAGGAGACACCAGAGCTCTCTCTCTGTGTGTCCACAGAAAAAAGGCCATGTGAGGACACCGTGAGAAGGTGGTCACCTGCAAGCCAGACAGAAGAGCCTCACCAGAAATCTACCCTGGTGGCACCTTCGTCTTGGACTTCTAATTTCTAAAATTGTTAGAAAATAAATTTCTGTCATTTAAGTTACCTACTCTGTGCTATCTTGTTGTGGCAGCCTGAGCTAATCCAGTATATTTCTAACTTAAGAATTAATTTGCCAGACATGAATCTTACAATCCTAACACCTACTTTCAAATTGCATTTGTATATTTTCTGTATTTGTATACTTATATATTTATATTTATATATACATTTTTGTTAAATATCTATTTATATATTGAATGTATAGATCTTACTTACACAGTCACAGTTACATCTAGAAAGATATACCATGCCTACCGGAATGACTTTTCCTTCCAATTTTTATTATTATACTAAGACTCTTGTCTTCAAAGAGCTCGTAGTCTAGCTGAAGATTTCTGACACACAGACAAATACCCGTAATACAAATTAGGAACGGAGTGGTAGAAATTAAAGAGTATATTACTTCAGAAAGAAGATTACTGTCACTATGGAGAGTGGAGGTGGTACACTGTGGGTGAGTTTGTGTGGCTGGAGTTATAGGAAGGAATAAGAAAATCTTGGGAGAGCGAGGAATTGCCCTCAGCCCGGTCATTCTCACTGGCACACCACAGGCATTTGGGGAAGGACCACACTTCATTCGGTGAAATTATTCAGAGCATTACACAGTTTAGCATCCTCAGTCCCCCACTAGCATCCTCCTGATCTTGGAAGATCTGTACTATCCCCCTACACGTTCCCAAAGGCAACTCAGCAGGAATATCTCCCTCAGGAGAAAACAGAAGGTAAACTTTTAAGGGTGTGAAGAAAAGAGCAGAGGTATTCAAATAAAATGTATTAAGTAATTGATTATTAAATGGCTAATATATTTTATTCTAAAATGTTACACATGGAAAATTATAATATACAAAATTGTTATTTTATTAAGTGTTGCTTGCCAGTTACAAGAGTTTATTACATTTACTCAGAGTTCATCCTAACTTTCTACTTTGAAGCTTTTCATTGATTCATATACCCTTGACTATATTTGATGTCTAAATAGCCTCACCTATTCATTATTTCCAGAATGCTTCTGATCACCAAATAAACATCCTTCACTCAAGGCAAAGAAATTTACCCTGGTTTTTTTTGTTGTTGTTATTTATTTTGAGAGAGAGCATGCACAAGCTGGGGGAGGGGCAGAGAGAGAGAGAGTCCCAAGCAGGCTCCATGTTGTCAGTGCAGAGAGCCCGATGTGAGCCTCTATTCCATGAACCCTGAGATCATGACTTGAGCTGAAATCGAGTCAGACACTTAACCGACTGAGCCACCCAGTCGCCCCAATGTATCTCTTTTTGATTTCCATACACCTTGCAGGCTGCCCTAACCTGATCTTTCACTTTAATGATTTCCCTAAATGCTGTTTGTGATCTGGGTTGAAAATTCAAGGGATTAGAAGCAACAAAGACAGAAAGAATGAAGGGAAGATGAGAATAAGAAGTGAGAAGAACCCATGCAAGTCAGGTCCAAATTGGTATTTGCAATCTAGAATGACCCTTCCAGGTTGTCCCTACCTGGGCTGAAACGACCAGGCTTTTCACTCCCCCCATTCCTTCCAGGCAGCTCACTGCATGTATGCAGCTCATGAAGCTGTGGCTTTGGACGAAGGGGCATCTGCAGCTGAGGTGACATGTGAAGGGGCTGATGAATGAAGGCTGTCTGCCCCCCGCCCCACACACACACGGACACACACAGACACACACAGACACACACACACACACACACACACACACAGCGTTCTCTCCAGACAGAAATGTTACAGATATGAAAGAAATAATATTTAGTATGAGCAAATAAAGCAATATGCGTCATAAAAAGCAATATGCATTTATAAATGCTAAATAAAAGGAGTACTGAATGTTGATATCTGATTACATTGGATCTCTCCTCCCCAAACTAATATGCTAGGGAAAATTTCCTACTAGCAGCTGCTGAACACATAAGATAATTGATCTAAAATAGAGAAAAATGTGTTACCTGCCTTGCTTGTTAAAACACAACTACCTTGAGAATATTTATAGCACTGACAAAGCTATGATTAGTAGCTTCATCTTCCCTAAAAAGAATGATTGCTACGATTACAAGTTTCCTAGTATGTATTTATAGAACCAAATAATTTATTAAACCAAGTTTTTGGTCTTAAAGCAACAGATTTGGGAACAGATAGTCTTATAATAGGATACATTAACTCCATCTCTAGTTATATTGAAATTTTTTCATAGGAAAGGCACGGCACTGTGAATATTATGACTCAAGCTTACTCATCTCAACTAAGAATGAATTAAATTCGATAGAGTAAAAACCTGAAAGAACGTACATGCATGGAATTCTAGGTTGCCATTTTTAGAATAG